>NC_056667.1:98885000-99095000 GCF_018350195.1 Panthera tigris | reverse complement strand
GCCCTTACTCACTCTCAGGGATGACGGCCATGTAGGATGTTATAGAGGTATGACTTGCCAGAACTAACAGTAAGGAAACTTACTTACGAGGCTTGCTAACCTACCCATTTTTGAACCACTGGCCTCTGAGTGGACTGAATGTTGAACTGTGGCCTGAACGGACTCTTAGGTTCTCGGTTCTGTGCTAGGGCGCCCACCAGCCGGTAGGTGGTACCAGCAGAATTTGAACTCAGGCCTTGAACACCAAGTCCTGCCTTCTTGTCTACAATGTTATCAATGAGAACGAATGAGAATCAGAATTTTAATCTTTCTAGGTGAAGTGTTTTAGCTCCATGGCATATTTTCAAATTACTATATTTTTGTCTATTGTTCTGAAATTTCACCATACTGTGTACAGGGCAGAGTCTTTTATTTTATTATTTTTAATTTTTTTTAACGTTTTTATTTATTTTTGAGACAGAGCCATCAGCCCAGAGCCTGACGCGGGGCTCGAACTCACGGACCGCGAGATCGTGACCTGAGCTGAAGTCGGACGTTTAACCGACTGCGCCACCCAGGCGCCCCAATTATTATTCGTTTTTATTGTGCATGTGTTCAAGGGCCCATTCGATTTGAGATATTTTTCTTTCCTCAGCTCTAGGAGATTTTGTTGTACTATTATTCGCTTTACAATGTCTCTCTCCTTCTAGGAGTAATAGAAATTCTAGATCTACATTCTTCAGTCTCTGCCTCTGTGGGCCCATTGTCTTTTCCTCTCCAGTCTGTGTATCAAATCTCTCTCTGCCCCTTTCTAAAAAAGTTTTTATTTGAGAGAGCGAGCGCAAGCATGAGTGGGGGAGGGGCAGAGGGAGAGAGAGAGAGAATCTCAAGCAGCCTCCACACTCAGCATGGAGTCCAACTCGGGGTTCGATCCCAGAACCCTGAGATCACGACTTGAGCCGAAATCAAGAGTTGGACCGTCAACCGACAGAGCCTCCCAGGTGCCCCTGCCCGTCTTACCAAAAACTTGTGATGGCATTTAACTAATGAATTGATTAATTAGTTAATCAATTAATTTTCCTTTTTGTTTGTTTTCTTGCAAGACTGCTTCTTTGTCCTCAGATAATTTGGTGTATACCACACTGCACTGTCACAGAACAGGACACTCCATATGCGGAGATAAACCTCAGTAAAAACTGCTATAGCAAATGACACGTTTATCTTTGCTTCTGTTCCCCAAGCTAAATGGAAGCCTTAAGCGTATCCCATATGTTACTGACTAAAGGTAACAACTTTATTCTTCACTTTGGCAATGCTGGTGTCTGAAGCTGGCGATCACCTCCACGGAGAGGAAAGTCTTACGAAAATAACAAATGTTCTTTTCCTCCCATGAACAGATGAGTGAAAGCTTGGTTAGCACTGGTAACTTTGTAGCTTTAAATACCTGTTGTGGTTTTTATTTGCAAAACCATTTGTTCTCAAAGCTGACTCTTTTGCACTTCTTTGCATAGAAACTTCTGATTTTCTGTTCTGAATACACTTGTCTCTGAGTCTTCTCATACAATCCACGTTTCTCTTACTGGAGAATAAGCAGATAAAGTGTGAGGGTTGCAACCATGGGGCACTGCCCACAGTAATAGGAAAGGTGGAAATACATGTCCAACAATACACAGATATTTTCATACAGGATGTTAAGTAAACAAAAAAAGAAAATATGGTACACATAGGATCTTCCATGTTCTAATTTATTTCATCTTAAAAGAATGTTTTTTGACATGTATTTATTTTTTGAGACACGGGCATAGCGTGAGTGGGGCAGGGACAGAGAAAGAGGGAGTCACAGATTCCAAAGCAGGCTCCAGGCTGAGCTATCAGCACAGAGCCCGACGTGGGGCTCCAACTCGGGGATGGCGAGATCCTGACCTGAGCCGAAGTCAGACACTTAGTGGACTGAGCCACCCAGGCGCCCCTAATTTATTTCATCTTTACAGCAATGCTAGATACAAGCTTCATGAGGGCAGGGATTTGTGTCTGGAACGATGCCTGGCACATAGAAGTCCCTCAGTATATATTTGTGAGTGTCTGTGCCATGAGTCTTTATTTTACAGTCATGGGTGGGAGCAGTGAAGATTAAATCACTTGCATCAAGTGGTAAGAGGCAGAGCTGGGTTTCCAGACCACACTCTCCCCGGTGTGCTTGCGGTCTCAGCGAGAAGGGGGGCTAGCACTGAGCTATTTGTGCACCCGAAAAACCCACAGACACAAAACGGTACCACCGTTTTTGCAAAAGTTGTGCAAACGCAAGAACGCACACAAAAGTGTACTTTAGCGTGTGCGTCTGGGGCGGGGCAGGAAAGGAGAGTCCAGATTGGTGATGGAGGGAAGAAAACAAAAGAAAATGCAGAGGGACCTTGCTCTCGCCACAGATGATGGTCACAAGCCACGGAGCAGAAGTGGCCCAAGTCCTTGCACCAGTGGCCCCAACATAAATAGCAAGCTTGTAACAACAACAATAGTAATGATAAATAGTAACCTTGACGGACACGATAAATGATGGATGGAGGTGAGAAAGTAGCGATAGTGGGTAAAACAATTTTTCCAAAAGGTTTCGCTGTGAAGGGGAGCAGAAAATGGGGCAGCAGATGGGGGCGAGGGTTGAGGGTTCAAGGATTTTATCTGTGCTTCGGTAGCTTTCTGAGATATAATTCACACATCCTACCGTTCACTAGTGTGAAGTATACAGCTCAGTGGTTTTTAGTATTTCCACAGAGTTGTGCAACCACGTCCACAGTCAACTTTGGAACGTTCTCATGACCCCCCCAAAGAAATTCTGGTCCCACTAGCCGTCACCACACACTTTCCCAACTCCTTCATCCCTAGGCAACCACGAATCTTCTTTCTTTCTCTACATATTTGCCTCTTTAGGCATTTCATATGAATGGAATGAAATGTGGCCTTTTGTGTCTGGTTTTTACGTACTGGCCATGATCTCCAAGTTTCATCCACGTTGTAGCATGTATTGGTAGTTTATTTCTTTTATTGCCAGATAGTATTCATTGTACGAACATACCACATTTTATTTAGCCATTCATCCGTTCGTGGACATTTGGGTCGTTTCCACTTTTTCGGCCATTGTAAATAATGCTGCTAGGAGATCCTTGTACAGATTTTTGTGTGGACATGTGTTTTCATTTTGCTGGGGTAGCTGGGTCACATGGTAACTCTATGTTTAGCTTTTTGAGGTACTGCCCGACTGTTTTCCAAAGTGGCTGCACCATTTTACATTCCCACTCATTGGGTGGGAGGGTTCCAATTTCCCACATCCTCTCCAACACTTGTATTTTTTCTTCTCTCTCTCTCCCTCTCTCTCTCTCTCTCTCTCTCTCTCTCTCTCTCTCTCTCTCTCTCTCTCTCTTTAAAACTAGGCTCCATGCCCAATGTAGGGCTTGAACTCATGACCCTGAGATGAAGACCTGAGCTGAGATCCAGAGTCAGATGCTCAACCAACTGAGCCACCCAGTCGTCCCTCCAACACTTATTATTTTCTGTCCTTTTGATCATAGCCATCCCAGCAGGTGTGAAGTATCCCATTGTGATTTTGATGAGCATTTCCCTCCCTGACAACTAGTGGTATTAAGCATCTTATAAATGTGTCTTTTCTTTTTCAAGAGGAGTGGATAGAAAGTATGTTTATAAAGGGACGACCTAGGGAAGGGGGAACTTGATGACACAGGAGATGTTGGGGTCTCTGTAGGAGCGAAGCCCGCAGAAGAGGAGAGAGAGAATGAGGGGTCTCGGCCTCAAGCCAATGGACTGGCTTTGGATGGAGAAGGGAAGGGTACTTCAACCCCCTCAGCTGGCTTGGAGAAGAGGAGGCTGGTGGAACAGCAGGTAGGACTCCAGATTTGGAGATGCAAGGATGGGAGCGTTCCTGTTAAAAGTTTGTATTTTTTTCCATGAAGTATCAGGTGAGCGCCTCTCCTGGGGATGGTATACGAGGCAGAAAGTGTGGAAAGGCTGAGTCAAGAACTAGAAGATGTGAGGCAGTTACCCAGACGGTGGGAAGCACTGGGCGTGCTGGGCGGCTCTGAACACCTGTGGTCGTGAACTTGGAGGTGCCCAGGCCAGGCTGGTGGAAGAGTTTCGCTGGGCACATCCTGTGGCTTGGGCACAGGTGGGGAGAAAGCAGTTACAGAGGGGTGGCGAGAAGGAGGGTGTTGCCGGGAGAGGGATGAGCAAGGGAAGGGTGGGGGGAGACTTGCAAGGGAGTGTGTATCAGGATGGGCCCTGGGATCAAAGGAGGAGGAGGCCCGAAGCGAAGACTGGAAGGGCTGCTGAAGAGTGAGACACTCTCAGTGTCGTCAAACAGTTGTAGCCCAGAAAGCACTAGAACGTGTGGGCTGGAAGGACAGGAAGTTAGTTGGAATTTGTTTTTACATAGACTTTAGTTTTTCGGTCCACAGCAAACCTGGGTCAAAGGACAGAGATTTCCCACACACCCCCTGCCCCCACACCTGCGCAGTGCCCCCCATCACTAATGTCTCCCACCAGAGTGGTACGTTTGTTGCGGTGGGTGGACCGTGGGCCCGCACCGAGACGTCACAACCACGCAAAGTCCGTGGCTTACGTTGGGTTTCACCGTTGGTACGTTGTACGGGTTTGGACCGGTGCATAATGACACGCATCCATCCGTAGGGTATCATACCCTAAAAATCCTCAGGGCGCCCGTTCATCCTTGTCCTTCCTCCCCCAGCCCCGCACCAATCGTTGATCTTAGGCAGTGTCCATAGCTTCGCCTCGCCAAGAATGTCACAGGGCTGACAGCCGTTTCAGATGTGCATCTTTCACCTAGTAACACGCATTTAAGGTTGCTCCCCGTCTTTTCGTGACAGAGGTGGGGTTTTTGAAGGGGACATTTCAGAGCTGGTGCACTTGTCGGTGAGGAAGAAGGTCCAGCCAGCTGCAGGAATCAGCGTCTGCAGTCGGGCGGACGGGAAGGTTGCAGGGGCCCGGAGGTCAGGATGGCCGGAGTCTCCTTTCCCAGAGTCCGCAAAAGGGGAGCCTTGGGGCGCCTGGGTGGCTCAGCTCAGTCGGCTAAGCGGCCCACTTTGACTCAAGTCATGATCTCACAGTTCGTGGGTTCGAGCCCCGCGTCGGGCTCTGTGCTGACAGCTCGGAGCCTGGAGCCTGCTTCAGATTCTGTGTCTCCCTCTCTCTTTGCCCCTCCCCTGTTCATGCTCTGTCTCTCTCTCAAAAATAAATAAACATTAAAAACAAAGGGGGGTGCGCCTGGGTGGCTCAGTTGGTTGAACGTCTGGCTTCGGCTCAGGTCATGATCTCACGGGTTCAAGCCCCGGATTGGGCTCTGTGCTGACATCCGTCTGCCCGGCACCATAAACGCCTGCCCCCTCTCTCTCCAGCCCCTCTTATTTTGTGGTCTTTTTCCCACAAGGCTGCTCTCAGAGTTCATTTGCATGTCATTTCTCCAGGAGACAAAACAAGGCGTCCAGCAAGGCCCCTCTTACCCTTCCGGATGGCCACCTCTGATACGGCTTGAAGTACCTACTGTGACCCTGTCCTCGGTGCCCACAGCTCGGCACATAAGGGCCTGGGCGTGTGAGCCCGTGGTGTGAGAGGACCCGGGTGGGCGTGTGAAAACCCAGGGCCCAGGAACCGTGTCTGCTTACCAGGTGTGGTTGAACACCACACGCCTGTGAACATGTTGAGGAGAGCGGCAGGCGGGGGTGCTCTGCAACGCAGGGACAGGCCCAGGGCCAGGAAATGGTGTCTGCCCTTCGCCATAAACTGTCAGCCGGCACTTTGAACCAGGTTTATGGCCTTGGCCAGGTTCCCGCCTTCGGAGGTCTCAGACTGTACATCATCCCAAAGTCCGGGCCGCTTGGAGGTGGGCGAAGAGAGGAGGACAGTTCACGCCGCCAAAATCAGATTAAGACGAACATCCCGAGTGTCCCTGGCGGGGCGAGAAGCCACACAGGGCTGTGTGATTTGCGGCTTCCTGTTCTGGCATTCCTGACGGCAGGAATGGGGCAGGAGGAAGAGGGTTCTGATCCCTGGAAACTGCAGGGGTGGCCAGGTCTGTTTTTAGCCTCTGCTGGGGGTGGGGGTGGGGATGGCTGGCTCCCTTGTCCCCTCCTACTCTTGGCTGACCCCTGGGCAGCTGAGCCCGGAGTGGTGGGCAGGGCCTTTCTTGTTCCCATCCGGGGCCAGCTCCATCTGTCCCCCAGGCCTGTCCTGCACTCACCAAGCTGGGAGGGAGTGTCTGGGGCAGTTTGGAAAGGGAGCCGCTTCTGCATTAGCAGCGCTGGGAAGACAGGACTGAGCAAAGCCGGGCATGAATCTGCGGGGCTAATGAAGTCAGGATGAGCCAGCCCAGGAACTTCAGGGTCGAGGACAATGGGAGTTTTGAACTTGAGGGGAGGAATACACAGCCAGGGAAGTCCTCTGTCAGAGTCTGGAGTAAAGAACTGGGAAAGGAGGGAGGGGCGGAAAGGGCAGAAGTGATTTTCTAAGGCCTGAGGGAACAATGAGGTCATTGTTGGCCAATCAGAGTGAAGGATGGCATTTGAAAAGCCCCCTGGGGAACCGACAGTGCCACACTCTTGCCTCCACCCCCTCTGGAGACTCCAGGAGGGGACAGCAGAGGTGGAGGCCCCCTGCTGCTGGGTGTTAATCCAGTGTTCCTGATTTCCCTTTGTGTGGTTTTCAGTGTGCTTGGAAGGATGTTCCCATGGGGAGGGGACAGTCCTCCCTGTTGTGAGGTGGCTTCTCTCCCTACAGGCCCTTTCCTCCCTGAATCCCTTCCCACAGATTCAAGGTTCTCAGCAGAGCCCCATCCCTGGGCAGGTGGCACCCCCCACCCCCACCCCCAGCCCCTACCTCGGCTTCCATTTCATGAAGCACCAACTCACTAGCAGATGGGACTCGCAAGCTCCTTCGGGGATCCTGTCCTTCACATCCGTGACAGGTGGCCGTCCAGCTTCCCCTTGAGTACTTCCCAAGCCAGGAAGCCCACTATCTCACAGTGTAGCCATTCTAATTTTGGCTTATTTAATCTAGCTCCCTCTAACCTCCACTGATTTTACTACCTTAGAGCCTCGCAGAATACATTCAATTTCTTTCTAATATGGCAAGCCTGTCCACACTTGTAAGGATTGCTCTCACTTCCTGGTAGAGAGTAGTAGCTTTCCAGATAGTTCTGGCTCCGTCCACCCCGCCCCTGCTCTCGGGAATAGTTTCCTCATCATTTGCTTCCCCAGTTGTGCTGCTCTGAATATGCATCTGTTTCTCACATACTTACTTTTGGTGTTTATGCATTCATATTCCCAATTTATTCCACAAGAGACCTGGAGGGGTTTGCAGAGCATAAGTGATAGGACAGAGTGATAAAAATGAAGGAAATGTTAGCGAAGGGGAAATCAATGGAGGAAATGTTGCCCCAAGACCAACGTAGTACATACAGTTCTCTGAACTTGGCTAGACACAGGCCCTGTATTTGCCCGTTGAGCTGACTGGCAACCAGATCAAAAAGGGGAACGTGGACACTTACACGATTCAGTGCCCATCAGAGCAAACGGGAAACACAGCTATTCCTGGATCTGCAAATGAAAGGAAACTTTCTGAGTCCCCCTGGGGAAGAATGCCTCTAGCATTTTTCTGAAGATAAATTCAAGAAAGGGAGTCTGGGTGGTTTAGTTGGTTGAGCTTCTGACTCTTGATTTCCACTCAAGGCACGATCCCAGTGTCATGGGATCAAGCCCCGCGTTGGGCCCCGTGCTAAGCATGGAGCCTGCTTAAGATGCTGTCTCTCTGCCTCCATCCCCTGCTCACACGCTCTCTCTCCAAAATCTAAAAAAAATATAAAATACAATGTGTCTTTTTGTTTAAAAAAAAAAAAGATAAATTCAATAACACACTTACTCAAGCTGTTTCTTATAAAGTCATCTGTCAGTAGGGATGTAGGTTTTAACTCAAAAGCACATTTTCGATAAACATATATGCCCCAGCTTGTTAATGTGCCTCTCAAAATATGCCAATAAAATATCTCAGAATCAATCTGACCCAGGAAAATTACAATGAGATATCTCTGCCTGTTTTGGGACACTCTATTTCTATTTCTGCAGCCTACAGTTGCATTAGCTTTTTGGACAGCGACATTGTTATCGACTCTTAGCAGTCTGCTCAAACCCATTCCTGCCGCCATGACGGGAACTGAATTTCGGCCAAGTTGTCTCCATCTTTTACTTGTGCAATTGATTTTTTGAACTTAAGTGCAGGACTCTCTTGTTTATCACGACAGGATACCATCTTGCGAGCATCACTCCATTTTTTTCCATCCTGTTGATCATCTTTGATTTGGATTACAGCAACCGATATACCGTATTGCATCAAATCTAAGACTCTTCTAATTGTAAAGTGCACCATTAAAAACATTTCCTATGAAGAAGGAAGAGACACTCCCAATTAAATTATGACATGCCATTGATGGTGTGATGCATTCGAGCTCAGACATTTAACATGTGCATGGTAGAATTAGAGAAATATGGTATTAATAAACTCGCATCCTGTCCTTTGCAATTTGATAATCCCATCTCCCACAGCACATTTACTGGGTGTTCGCAAAAGGCACCCCACTGATGAAAACGCTGAGCTGGACAAGGCAAGGACCACAGGGGAGCCCTCTCGGGCTTTCTCGTTCATTTGTTTGCACATCCACTCATCAAATAAATATTAAGGGATCTGGTCAGAGCACAAAAGATATAGGTCACAAAAATGAAGAAGACCTGGTCCCTTCGATCCCAGTCTGGAATTTGCACGTTAATCTGTTGACGCACACCGTCTGGGCCTGATTATTCGGGCCCGTTGGGGTCCCCTTAACTGAGCTGTTGTCCACACCAGAACTTGAGGCTCAGCCAGGAAGGGCAACTGAAGGAGGATGGGACAGAGCAGTAGAGGGGCCAGGACCTGGTCCCTGATTGCAGGGAGAAGTAAGTAAATAAGGAGGTCATAATGCCTGAAGGGTGAGTTGGATTCAGAAAGAACGGGCACCAGACAAGACTTGTCACAGTTGTCAATCCTCAGGGTCAGGTACTTGGGCAGGTGACTTCCAGAGGTCTGAGCACGCACGGGCACTAGGACAAGTGTCCGGGTCCAGACGGTGACAGTAGAATAGGGCACCAAAGACCCCCCAGCCCATGCTTTGCTTCTGGATGGGAGCTGGACCCCAAGAATCAGGACCAGCCAGGCCTAAGAACCAGGTTCCAAGACCGTGGACTGGTCCTGTTTCCTCAGCTGTCACAGAGTGGGGCTGTGTGGCAGTGGACAGGCGTGGGCAGAGACTTTCTCCTGGGGGCAGTAAAAGTTTGGGCCTGGCCTCAGTGTAGAGCGGGGGGAGCCAGCCCCCGTGCTGCTGACATGCAACCAAGAAGGAAACTCGGGGGAGAAGGTGGAGAAGAACATAGGATGCCTGTTTCTGAGATGCAGTCTGAGGTCCCCTGATGCCTTGCCCCGGAGGCAGACAGAGAGTGCTAAGGTCTCTGACACATGGCATCCCAGTCCATGGGCTGGTGGATAACAACACGAGCACATGCAGCTGTGAAGACCTGGGGGCGGGCAGAGGCAGAGGGAGGAGGCAGTGAGTTCTCATTCTCCTTCTGGAAGGCGATCACTGTTTCATCCATCCTTCAAGATAACCAAAGAACACTGCTTTGTGAAGCATCTACTCCCTGCAAGGTGTAGGAGGGGTGCAACTGGGGGAAGGCACTTGAGAACCATCTCTAAGAGTATCTGCCTAGGGGTGCCTGGGTGGCTCAGTCAGTTAAGCATCTGACTTCGGCTCAGGTCATGATCTCGTGGTCCGTGAGTTCGAGCCCCACGTCAAGCTCTGTGCTGATGGCTTGGAGCCTGGAGCCTGCTTTGGATTCTGTGTCTCCCTCTCACTCTGTCTCTCCCCCGCTCATGCTCTGTCTCTCTCTCTCTCAAAAATAAACATTAAAAAAATTTTTTTTAAAAGAAAGGACCTCATCCCAATATTAAAAAAAAAAAAAAAAAAAAAAGAACCTCAGTGCCTAATGAGGAAGGTAAGACATGAACTCAAATACTTCAGTCTTTGGGATTAAGTCTTCTGTGGCTGCAACATGAAAGATGGCCCAGCAGTCTCTCTGAAGCCCCTCCCACCGACCCCCACCCCCACCCTCACCCCATGCCACAAACCACAACGCAGTCCCTCTGGGTCCTGACGTCCTGATGCCCTGGC
This sequence comes from Panthera tigris, assembly GCF_018350195.1. NCBI lineage: Eukaryota > Metazoa > Chordata > Mammalia > Carnivora > Felidae > Panthera > Panthera tigris. The sequence continues at coordinate 99,084,748 of NC_056667.1, read as the reverse complement.
CATCTGCTGTCACTTGCTTCAGGGCCTCCTTGTGTCTCTGCTCAAAGCTTGGAGATCTTAGTACGGATTTAGCATGCAGACCACACAAAAAGAGAGGTGCTCTCCTAATTCGGTCAGAACCTCTATGAGACCACGGGTCTGAGGGAGTTTACCTTCGTGTTAAGCAGAAGACATGTGGTCAAAAGATGCTTACAGTGGGGTCCCTGCGTGCCTCAGCTCAGTCGGTTGAGCACCCAATTCTTGATTTCGGCTCAGGCCATGATCCCAGGGTTGTGGGATCGAGCCTCGTATCAGGCTCCATGCCGAGCGTGAGCCTGCTTAAGAGTCTCTCTCTCTCCGTCTGCCCCTCCCCCAGCTTGCACTGTCTCCCTAAAAAAACAAACAAACAAACAAAGACAAAGAAGCTTATGGAATACATTAAGCAGGCTAAAATGAAATGATTAAGATAGCAGCCTACTCATTAGTGTTTAAGTTCATTTTAAATCCACTATGGTATCCCCCATGTTCGACATTTATAGCCTACCTCCATTTCATTAGTAGTAAAAATTGGGCTCAATGAAACTTTTTTTAAAAGTTTATTCATTTGAGAGAGACAGAGCAAGTGGGGGAGGGGCAGAGAGAGAGAGACAGAGAGACAGAGAGAGAATCCCAAGCAGGCTCTGCCCTGTCAGCGTGGAGCCCTGTGTGAGGCTCAAACTCAAGAACCGTGAGATCACGACCTGAGCCGAAACCAAGAGTCAGACCCTTAACGGACGGAGCCGCCCAGGCAACCCTCAAACGTAACTGTTAACAATATCACCTTAAACATCCCAAACTTATTTAGGTTCTTTCATACTTTCTCTTGTTTTTAAAAGCAAAAGAGAGAGAGAGAGAGAGAGAGAGAGAGAGAGTCAGTCAAGGGTTAAACAGTACATGTATTGAGTGCTTGTTATGTACCAGACCTCAGGCAGCAGGAGCCACGGGGGTACAGAGATGTGACAAACTACTGTCACCGTCTGCAGTGACTTACAGTTAGATAGACCTCTTCCCAAGTTTAAAATTGCCATGTCACCCTTACTGGGACAAAAAGGCAGTTCCTTCTCTCTTAAGAGTTAAGGAATAAGTTCATCATGGTGGCTTAGAGTGATAATTATAAATCAAAGGCAGAACATTAGTTCACTCTCAGGTCAGAGTGAAATACAAATATAGCCGATTCAGGCCAAAGGCAACTTAATTCTAAATGAAGCACGGTGCCAGCGGCCAGGGTGTCAGGACAGCTTCATTACTGGCACTAACTCCGATTTCCCTCAGGCACACGCGGGACTAGACAGTGCCCTCTTGCTTTGAAGGAAGTCCCTTCCAAACACCCCATCCCTCTGGTTCTGTGTTTTTGCTTTCAAGAGAAAAAAAAAAAGAAAGGTACAAGACCTAATTAAGTCACGAATTTAGATACAAACTTTAAAATGTGATTCTTGTAATCACCTTAAGTTCTGTCATTTTTTAACGTTTATCTATTTATTTTGGCAGAAAGCACATACGCGGGCGTGCGTGCACACACACACACACACACACGCGCGCACGCGCGCGTAGGGAGAGAATCCCATGCAGGCTCCGAGCTGTCAGCACAGAGCCCCCCTGTGTGGGGCTGGAACCCACAAACTGTGAGATCATGACCTGAGCTGAGATCAAGAGTCGGACCCTCAGGCGATTGAGCCACCCAGGCGCCCCACATTAAGTTCTGTTATTCACTAAGGCTTAGAGTTCCAGAGCTTTTTCTCTCCTGGGCCTCACTTCGATTGAAATGTGGAGACAGTCGATTGACATTAGGATTTTTGTCCTTTTCTGGGAGGGCAGACACACACGCCCCCAGACCTGGAGATCGTTCCGAGGCCCATCACGAAATGTGAGTCAGTCGGTGGCCGACGGTGACAGTAGAGGCAAGAATGTGGGGCACCTGCTGGGGCCGGGCGCCGCAGCCGATGCTGGGAATACAGGAGTTAAGTATCGGCCGCCAGTGTTTGATCGCCAGGCCCCTTTCTAAGCTCCCCACGCGGACCGCTGTCCTCAATCTTTACAACAACCCTGTGGGATGGGTGTTATTTCCAACCCCTGTGACCAGTGAGTGAAGTAACTTGCCCAGACCCGGGCTGGAGTTCACAAGCACAGGCAGGATTTAAGCTGGCCCCGGAGCCTCCTCCCTCAAACAGTGATGCTGAAGGCCTTGAAATTACTTCTTCCTTTGCCAAAATTCCCAACGCCGACCCAGTGCTTCAATGCAAGGTGAGAGGGGTGAGCTGGGAGCCTGATCCACACTGAGAATTTAATCCAGGCCTCCCTGCCACAGCAGATGCACAAATCACCAGGGAGATAGATCATTTTCCTAATTTATCTGCTAGATAGTATTTTCCTAGCTCGTGCTGCTACGACCGAGTAGCTTATAGACCACCGGAATTTATTTCTCACAGTTCTGGAGACTGGAAGCCCAAGATCGGGGTGCTTGTACTGTCAGATTCTGGTGAGGGCCCTCTCTTGGGTAGGAGACAGTCAGCTTCTCCTTGTACCCTCACAGGGTGGCAGGAGTGAGCTAGCTCCTAAGGGCACGAATCCCACTTGGCGAGGGCTACTCCTTCATCCCCTAGGTACTTCCCAAAGGTCTGACCTTTAATGCTATCACACTAGAAATTAGATGTCAACAGATGAACCTGGGGGTGGAGGGAGAGAAAATATTTAGTCTAATAACACTACCGATAAAGGACTTGGGAACAAGAAAGGTGCTTGGGCTCACAGGAATCAGGAAGGTGGGATGTCAAAGGTCGCCATGGGAGAGCAGGGAGACGTGTTAATTTATTTTAGTTTTTAGTGTTTATTTATTTTTAAGAGAGAGAGAGACAGAGACAGAGACAGAGACAGAGCATGAGCAGGCTAGGGGCAGAGAGAGAGGGAGACATGGAATCCGAAGCAGGCTCCAGGCTCTGAGCTGTCAGCACAGACCCTGACATGGGGCTCGAACTCACTGAGTGAGAGATCATGAGCTGAGCTGAAGTCAGACGCCCAACTGACTGAGCCACCCAGGCGCCCCAATTTTGTTTCTCTTTTCTGATTTAGAGTCTAAAGATGCTAGAATAGCAAACCGAGACAGAGATGGAACCCATTGGACTTGTCTGTTCCTACTCCCTCCCCAGGAAGATTGACATTGGGAAATCATTACTCCTTGACAAGCAATAAAATGATGATTTACAAAAGCAACGCACTATACGCACAGGGCGCTAGTGACCTTATATAATGGGACATGACTGACTTAGGACCGCAGGGCTTGGGGCAACTCTGGGGAGACACTGAAACACAATCCTTCCCCCAGCAGACCCATGCATGCTTGGGCCTCCCTTCTATCTTCCTGTGCATGTGCTAATTTATTTAGGTATGGGATTTATTAAGTATGGGAGAGTCTTCTCTTGTGAGAAAAGGATTAGGTCCTTGAACCCTCCCTCTACTCCACCCCACTGTGGATTTCAAAAATTCAAACATGTGCTCATGGACTTGGATGGTTCTGGCTGAGGCCAAATTGAAGAAATTAAATACAGGGGCTTCTAGGGATACATGTGCCTTTAAGAGAGGACAGGGTCTGTTCTAGACACTGCCTGGTCTGTCCAAGTGTGCCTTGGAGGAAATAACTACAGTGCGTGCAGATTTGAAAAAATTAGTACCTTGGTTGTGCCGAGTGAGGCGTTGAGGACCGACGGTTCTACATTTCATTGGTGGCTCCATGTCTTTTGGCAAATTACCCACCTCTACCTAAGCCTTGTCTATAAATGGGAATTATAGTAATAACGTGCTCAACTCCTTAAATGTGGGGAGGAATCAGTCCGGAACAATTCATGTACTGAATGCCACATCGGGCGCATAGCAAATGCTCAGTACGTGTCATATAGAAAACCACTAAAGCATACACAGGTCGTTGAACAGCTGACCCACTCGGACTATGGGCAGTGTCACCGTGGAACAGTCCTCCTTGACTTGAATACTGAGGGCTGCGTCATATCTTGGTCATCCGTCACCACCTACAACGGTTGGCCAATTTCTGTACCAGAGGGAGTGAAAACAAGAGTCCCCTGGGGTGGGTGGGAGGAGGCGCCCATCTGGTCTCCACCTCCGTGGACCTGCAGGGGTTTGTTCTGTTATCCCGCATACCAGTGACCACCATCAGGGACTGAACGGTGACGTGGGAGGCACGGGCAACCAGTAGGAGGAGCCATGAGGAGGGTGAGCAAAGAGGACAGCCCTTGGTGGGGGGGTGAATGCAAGTTCCTGCTCTCCCAGCAGGGGGCAGCACGCGTTGAGGACAGGCCTTTCAAGAACTCCGGATTCACTCGGGGGTACCACCGAAGAGTAACCCCGCAACATAGTGAGTTTGCTTCTAATTTGAGAGGTAGCAATTCAGAGTGATACATTGGGTATTAAAGTAAATGTGACTTTATTTTCTGGTCACAAGCTGGTGGGGTCACAGTCCTTGAGTTTTAAAAAAACATAGAATTTTAATAAATTTGAACCTGGTGGGATCATAGTCCTTGAGTTATAAAAAAAAAACATACAATGTTAATAAATTTGAATAAAGGAGTTAAACATAAATCACAGTAGAGTGACTGCAAATTGCAAAATAAGTTTATAAAAACATTCTAACATTGTCAGTACAAAGAAGCGTAAGCAAGATAAAAAATTTTTTAACTTTTTTTACGTTTTATTTATTTATTTTTGAGAAAGAGAGAGAGAGTGTGTGAGCAGGGGAGGGGCAGAGAGAGAGGGAGAGAGAGAGGGAATCCCAAGCAGGCTCTACACCATCAGCGGAAAGCCGGGCACAGCACTTGAATTCACCAACCATGACATCATGACCCAAGACGTCACCAAGAGTCGGACGCTTAACCAACGGAACCACCCGGGAGCCCCAGGAAGATAAGGTTTTAAAAAATAATGTCAAACTATTCAAAAATTTTAAATTATAATTTCTGATAGTTTTTCTTAAGAGTTTGTTTTTAAGTAGCCTCTACACCCAACGTGGGGCTCAAACTCACAGCCCCAAGATCAAGAGTCATATGCTCTACCCATTGAGCCAGCCAGGCCCCCCTAATCGCTGATAGTTTTAAGTAATTTTTATGCTTTGGACTCTTTTCATAAATCATCTCATTTAGCCCTACTAATCCAAAAATAGTCCCAAGGATCAATCCCATTTTATGAGTGAATAAACTGAATTTCCAAGAGATTGGGTGATGTAAAGGTATCAATTTAAACATATATGTCGATGTCCCCTTTATGCTCCTAAAATAATAATAATTCTGTGTTGTAGCAGCTGTCTGTGCATCGCAGGATGTTGAACAGCATCCCTGGTCTCTATTCACTAGAAGCCAGTAGCAATCCCCCTTTCTAGTTATGAAAATCAAAAATGTCTGCAGAGGGGTGCCTGGGTGGCTCCGTTGGTTGAGCGTCTAACTCTTGATTTCAGCTCAGCTCAGATCTTGATCTTGGGGTTGTGGTTTCAAGCCCCAGGTTGGGCTCTAGCTGGGTGTGGAGTGTACTTAAAAAAAAAATGAGGGGCACCTGGGTGGTTCAGTCAGTTGAGTGTCCGACTTCAGCTCAGGTTTGTGAGTTCGAGCCCCACGTCGGGCTCTGTGCTGACAGCTCAGAGCCTGGAACCTGTTTCAGATTCTGTGTCTCCCTCTCTCTGACCCTCCCCCGTTCATGCTCTGTCTCTCTCTGTCTCAAAAATAAATAAATGTTAAAAAAAATTTTTTTAAAAAGAAATACCAGCCCTGGCAAAAAGGGGTAGGAAAGTAAATGTAATATCAATATACAACATGGGTCTCTTGAATAGCATTTATAAGAATTTATTATAGTCATCATAACAACTATAACACGTTAATGACCATCAAAATGAGATATTATTGTTATGTAATAATTAATTATCAATCATAATTGGTAAAACAAAACAGTGATATAAGTTTATTGGGGGGGGGGGTGAGGAAGGAAACGTGGGGAAGCAGGGAGTAGTGAAAATGACCTAAATCCTAATCTGTTGCAGAACTAAGTGATTAGATAATGTCTACAATTTTGAAATTGTGGAATAAACATGTTACGAGAGGTAAGCACCTAAAACAACAGCTAAAAAAAGTTAAAGCTAAAAAAGTTGTCCCTGGACTGTGGACAGGAAGGCAGAACACAGTGGGTCAGGGGACTAGTGTTTTTTATTATGTCCCTCTTAATAATATTTACTTCTTAAAACAATAAGCATATGTCATTTTGGTTAAGGAAGAATTTATAATCTCCAGACCCGTTGAACTATAGTGAGGGGAGGATTCTCCTTTCTTGCTGGCAGGAGTTTTCTGGAAAATAGTATGATAATTATCAAGAACCTTAAAATATTCATGATCTCTAGAAGGCATCCTTAGGAAGAAGCTGGAAATGTGGGCCAAAATTTAGACACAAAGCCTCACGGTACGCTATTTGTAACAGCAAAAAGTCAGAAACAACATAAATATCCAGCAGTTGGGGAGTGGCTAAATGAATGTATAGATACAAAATTAGTGCTATACAACCTTTAAAAGTGTTTATAAAGAACCTTAGTCATGCGGAGACATGCTTACCAATGTTAAGAGGGAAAAAAACAAGGTGCACAACTGGCTAAAAGGCCTTATTTCAACCATGTGAAGAAGGTAAGGGCAGAAGAGAGACTTAGGTGGGAACACACAAACACATTAAGCCTGCTGGTCTCTGGGATGAAGGTCAACTTTCTTGTCTTCTCAGCTTTTCTCAGTTTTCTGATTTGTCTTCGATCAGCGCCTACTGTTATCATAATCCGAAAGAGCGTTAGTGTTCTTATTTTTAAGAGGAAAGGAGCGACAAACCATCTTGAGCGCCAGATGTCTTGGGACAGAGCAACACGCACCACTGTGCGGCTCGGGCCTGCAGGATGGAGTGAGGCGATTGCCCATCACCTGCTTTGGGCTTTCCTGGAACCGCTGAAGGCTGACTCCCCACTTCACTGTCAGCTAGAGATCAGGGGTGGAACAAAAGACTAATGTACAGTTTCACTTTGCGTAATTGATTTCGCTCATCAAGGCCTTGGAACACATGTTCGTTTTTATCCAGAGTCTAACGGAGGCGGCTGTTGTCATTTGTTGTCACTGTCAGGTGTTCGAGTCCGTGGAGCTGGTCCTTAGGACTCTGAATCCTTAGACTGCTCCGAGGAAGTTGAGGTTCTTCAACTGCATGTAGCAAACAACAGGTGAATGATGGCGTTTCCATGTAGGGCTGTTTGCACCAACCCCCTGGGCTCACGCGGATATGGTGATATCTCAAGCAAACAAACAAGGCGTTACTTATTTAAGAGTCACATTTTCACGGTCTTTTTTTTTTCCTAATAAAATGTAGCTTTTCACTAAAACGCTGAATCAAAATATACTGTCACTCATGAATAATACGAAATAGAACAGTGCTTCTTAAACTTCAGACCTGTTGATTATCTGGGAAACTCTTGGGCTCAACCTCAGAAGTCTGATGCATTCACTCAAGGGTGGGTTTAAGAATGTGCGTTTTCAACAAATACCATAATTTGATCTCCGTCTGTGTTTCTGAAACCAGTCTTTGATTGTTGCGGAGTCAGATTTCAAGTACATGCTCGGGGGTGTAAAGTAAATATCTTCCAAGCTAAAAACTCGTCATGATGAATCACAGCTTAATCCAACTAGTCCTCTTTAATTCACAAATAAATTTTTGTTTTTCAGTAAAAGATTGGTGTTTTAAGTGTGGGGCGATTGAAGGACATAGTTATCTTTATCCTACCTGAGATTCCAATGAAGTGACTGTAATTGGATTTTGGGAAAAGTCATAAATCTACAGGAACGAAGAAAAGTAGGAGAAAGCACGACACTAGAAGAGAGAAGTCAACAGGATATTGGGAGTCGTAAAGAGGACAGACAAGTAGTAAACGATGTGTGGAGGAAGCAGAAATCTCCATGTGCAACAGAAGTGATCATGAGAAGCCAATTCGCTCAAGTGAACCTCGGAGGCGTGGAGACCGGAGAGAGGCACCAGGAACCTCTGAGCTTAGGAAGGAGGAATGTGGCTGAAAAAAGCATTCACTCACCGTCTATACAAGTAGCAGTCAGCTCACAGGCCCCCTTCCCTCCCCCACTGCAGGAGACAGAAGATTCCTGTTCTACAAAGAGACAAAGAGGCACTAAATCCAGACACCAAGCTAGTGAGGGGCGAGTGTGCCTGTTACCAGTTTATTGTCTCTCACTTCCAAATCCACCCTTCTTTGCCCTGATTTGTGATACCGGAATTGAACCCTGTGAGCATTTCTTTCTTTCTTTCTTTTTTTTTTTTTTTTTTTTTGCTGACTGGATCAGTATTAGGCTTTGTCGATAGAAGTTTCTAGAGTGATGCTACAAGGTGATAGCAGCAGGAAGGTGCTTGTTTTCCTTGTGGTTTCTCTACCATTTTATTTAGTGGGGGAGCCAGTGGATTGGTGAGGGAGGCCTGGTGGTGTTCACCTCAGCGGCCCTCATGATCGGCTCTGGCCACACTCGGCTTGTGCTCTGTCTGACTGCTTGTGCCCACTTCTGCACACTCTGCTCTGACTGCTTGTGCCCAGCAGTCCCTTCCGTGGTAGCTCCAGGTAGGCCCTCGGGTAACCGTCTCCTCGCCTGGTGGCCATTTCCACAGAAATTTAGCCCATCCACACTTCTGCTGTGGCAGGGCCACTTCTACAGATCAGCGCTGCTGGGGGTCCTCTGGCGGTCTCTTTGCCACAGGCGGGCTACGTGTTCCTGTAGTAGCCATGCCCTCTTTGAGGGGAGCTAATCGTAGCCTTGTGTGTGTGGTGGGGACAGGGACGCGGTGTGCCTCTCCTAGTTCCTGGTCTCATTTCCTTTATGGTTCACTCTCCCTTACCTCAACAGTCTGAAGGAAATCATTGCTCTTTTTTTTGGCCACCTCTGGGGCCTTTAGAGGTTCCCCCCGCCTCCCTTGTTCAGTAATTGACCACTTTTTACTAGTTACCATTTCTCTATATTGATTTTCCTCTTTTGAATTACCAGTGTAGTTTCTTTCAATGCAGCACGAGGGTTTGAAAATGGGGAGTAAGTGAAAATCCTCCTATGGGAGGGTGAGATCCCCAGTTTCCTTCCTTCCTGGACTCCCCCAACACTGGCATCCAGGATTATATCCCTCAGGCAGGAGGATTCCCTCATCAAGAAGCTGACAGACCCAGGAGAAAAGACTTAACATTGACACTCACGTTCTACAACAAATGGCCAAATCTCGCATGATAGCCCAGTGGTGAAGCCCATTGGTCAGCGAGCTCCAACTCTGTTTATAATCAGCTTTCTTGGTTCTTGCTCATAAATACAAATAGATAAATGGAATCACCAGGCATCTGAGGAAAGTTTTCTCCCTAAAAGACAGTTTCAGTAACGAAGGAACAGAAAAAAATAAATTAGAAGAAAACACCTCGGACTTATCACCTGAGGCGTGTGACATTCCATCCCTAAGGGGAAAAAGAATGAGTAAATGGAAAATCCAAATTATGATACTGAAGTTAAAAGCTCAACAAAAGATGGGAAGACAGAGTGGAAGAAATCCCATCAAAATGAACCAAACAGACAAAAATATAGGAAAATACAAAAAATTAGAGCAGTGATCCAAGAAATATAACTATTTTAATAGGCATTCTGGAGAAAGACAACAAAGAAAATTAAATAAGAAATTAAAAAAAAAAATAGTACGAGAAAATCTCTTGGGCCATGAGCTTCCCTATTGGAAAGAGCTCTCTGAGTTCACAGAACAGTGGCACAGAGACATGTCATTGTGAAATTTTAGACAATTGGGGAAAAAATAAGATCCTAGAATCTGGAAACCAATAGATCTCTGGTAACCCTAGTCAGCAACCCTAGAAACTGGAAAACAGGGGGAAAATGCCTTCACAGTTCAGAGGGGAAGTGATGACCAACTTGGAATTCGCTGCCCAGCCCAACTATTCATCAAGTGTGAGGGCAGAATAAAGACATTTCTAGAACATGCACATCTCACAAATTTCATTCCCTGTGCCACTTCTAAGAAGCTACTGGAGAATTCATCAAACCGGGACACGGGAACATATGAGAGCTATAACACAGGCATCCAACATAGGAGAGAGGCAGAGAGGATTCCCAGGGGACGCGTCTGTAGCAAGAGAGGACAGAGACCCTGATAAATCAGAAAAAAATAAATAAATGAAGAGGATAGATTACCTTATGTGTTTGCTTTGCAGGGAGGAGTTTTATTTTTTTATTTTTTTGTTATTTTTATTTATTTTTTCAATATATGAAGTTTATTGTCAAATTGGTTTCCATACAACACCCAGTGCTCATCCCAAAAGGTGCCCTCCTCAATACCCATCACCCACCCTCCCATCCCTCCCACCCCCCATCAACCCTCAGTTTGTTCTCAGTTTTTAAGAGTCTCTTATGCTTTGGCTCTCTTCCACTCTAACCTCTTTTTTTTTTTCCTTCCCCTCCCCCATGGGTTTCTGTTAAGTTTCTCAGGATCCACATAAGAGTGAAACCATATGGTATCTGTCTTTCTCTGTATGGCTTATTTCACTTAGCATCACACTCTCCAGTTCGATCCACGTTGCTACAAAAGGCCATATTTCATTCTTTCTCATTGCCACGTAGTACTCCATTGTGTATATAAACCACAATTTTTTTATCCATTCATCAGTTGATGGACATTTAGGCTCTTTCCATAATTTGGCTATTGTTGAGAGTGCTGCTATAAACATTGGGGTACAAGTGCCCCTATGCATCAATACTCCTGTATCGCGGGGAGGAGTTTTAAAATTTTGACAGAGTTTAGACGAAGAGTTAGCGATAACACAAACGAAAATATACAGTAATTATCTTCAGAACATTTTTTTAGAAGGAGGAGGATATGAATCATAGTAAGGTTTGTGGCTCAGCTGTGAATAATAGGTAATCAGAATAATGTAAACACTGAATATTGAGTTTTTAATAAAAAAAATCACGTCTCCCCCCCCCCCCAAAAAAAAGCATACTACAAGGATAGAGGAAGAGAAGTTCATGTGAGTGTGTTGGAGGGGAGGTGGTCGTTCGATAGTTAAATCCTCATTTTCCATAGTAGGAAGGCAATAGATAATACCTACACTTGAAAAATCAAGAAATTTTGGGGCGCCTGGGTGGCGCAGTCGGTTAAGCATCCGACTTCAGCCAGGTCACGATCTCGCGGTCCGTGAGTTCGAGCCCTGCGTCAGGCTCTGGGCTGATGGCTCAGAGCCTGGAGCCTGTTTCCGATTCTGTGTCTCCCTCTCTCTCTGCCCCTCCACCGTTCATACTCTGTCTCTCTCTGTCCCAAAAATAAATAAACGTTGAAAAAAAAAAAAGAAAAAATCTAGAAATTTTAAGTATAAGCATGTGTATCAATATGGATATAAATGTCAGAAGAGGGGCTCCTGAGCGGCCCAGTTGGTTAAGTGACTGACTCTTGATTTCGGCTCAGGTCATGATCTCACAGTTTGTGGGATCGAGCTCCCGTGTTGAGCGCTGTGCTGTTAGCACAGAGCCTCCTTGGGATTCTCGCTCTCCCTCGCTCTTTGCCCCACCCCACTCACATATGTGGCAGCGGCGCATGCTCTCTCTCTCACACACAAAAATAAACATTAAAAACAAATAAATATCAGAAGAAATGTGTGAAGGAGTTGGAAATGGCTCCCTGTAGGGAGTAAAACTGGGGTACAGGCAAGAAAGACACTGCGCTTCCTTACTGTAAACCTTCTAGCACTTGTTGGGTTATTAACTTTCTGTGCAAGTCTTCTGTGAATCCACAATTAAACATGAAAACAGAGAATTCCAATGACTTGCAATCGTCACTATTATTTTTGTGGCATCAGGTTGGGTGTCCCCGGGGCCACCTCTCGGTCCGGTGATTTGCTAGGAGGGACTCATAGACTGAGCCTATGGTCGTACTCACGGCAATGCTTTGTTACAGCAAAAGGAGGCAAAGTAAAATCAGCCAAGAGAAAAGGAGCACGGGGCAAAGTCCAGAGGAGGCCAAGCACAAGCTTCCGGAGTTCTCAGCGCAGTCACATGGAATGTGTTAATTCTCCCAGCATTGCCTTGAGACAACACCTGGGAAATACCATCTAGCAGGAAAGATCATTAGAGACTCCATGTTCAAGGTTTTGACTGGGGGCTGGTCATGTAGACACCTTCAGCATAGCACAGAAGAGACTGAATTCTAGACTCCTGGAAGGAAGGCGGGTGTCCAGCACAAGCCCCATCGTCTCACTAATTGAGCCACCCAGGCGCTCCACCAAGCCCTAATGTTGACACAGTTTGGGCACAGCGAGCCCCTCTTATTATTTAGGGGACAAAACGTATCAGTCTAGGGGAGCGTTTATCATTGAATTTCCAACAGCCGCCAACGGCCAACCTTGCAAAGCAGGTCTTTCAGAGGATGGCAGTCTTAGTCTGCTAAGTTAACTCTTTTCTGCGTAGGCATTACAAGTTTTTACAGGTATTCTTACAACATATCACAAAAGTGCTGAGTGAACTGGAAAGACTTCTGCGTGCAGTCAGTCATGAGATCCTAGTTCAAATCTCATGCAAGTTGTCTAATGGTCATGTGATACTAGAGAGGAACTGAGATCACTTGAGGCTTACTTTTTCCATAGGGCTGATGGAAAGTTCGAAGGATATTACATGCAAAAACAGATACCCAAGAAGTGTTGATTGCATACAGTTTTGTGATTTTGCCTACTGAGTCTCCTCCCTCTTACACATCAGCCTTCTCACCCAGCCTCCTCTGCGGTGTTTCGGCATTAAAATAGACGTGTTCTATGAGGAGTTTTTAAACGTTTCCTTCACATAGTTTTGTCTCGGCTATGTAGCAATTCTGCTATTGTGTGCTTTTTGGCAAGAGGCCGTGCAGCTTCCCGGGCTCTGGGTGAAACCCTTTGATGGGTCCCTTAACAAGAGAAACCACATCAGTTTAACCAGCTCTGAGTGGGTTCGACCATGAAGACTCTTTAGTGGCTTTCTTCCATGTGTCTCTGGCCTGCTTTCATTCATAGGGATGCCCTCCAAGAAAGAGTTCCCTTTCCTTGGTTTCACCATTCCAGACTGTGCCCATGCCCACGATGTAGCCCTCAAGGAACTTACAAAAGTTGGGGAGCCCGTTGGCCCAATTATACCTGTTCACTCTCCATTTGTTTCTGTCTTGCCTCCCTCAATCCACTGGTTTTTGACCACTTGCTCTGAAGTAACCCAACCCGGATCTTGGGTCCACTGTCCATCGGGCTCTGAAAGGCCATTTTCTGCACCGTTAAGATTGTTCTGAAGATGACATGAAATAAGGAATATGAAAGTGTCCTAGCAAATGTAAAATGTTGTGTGAGTCACGAATGTCACTTTACCAGGTAGTTTTAGAATTCTGCAGATCTCCTTGTTAAGTGACAATTATTTATACCGAAAGTGCCCCGATGTGACACGGTTAGGGTCCTAGGGCCTCAAAAAACTCCATAACTGAAGTCTATTCTGCTGTTTTAAAAATATCTTTATTAGCAATAAATACTTTTTACCCAACTGAAATTCTTGGTCAGAATCCCTAGTATTTTATTGGTTTAAAATTTTACTTCAGATTTATGCCATTTATTATCAAATCAGTCAGTCCAAAATGAGGCTGTTTTGATGAACACAATAACTTTATTTCTTTTTAATTGTTTTTTAATTTTGAGAGAAAGAGAGAGAGCATGATCAGGGGAGGGGCAGAGGGAGAGAATCCCAAGCAGGCTCCACAGAGCCCGAGGCGATGAGGGGCTTGAACACACAAACCATGAGATCATGACCTGAGCCAAAACCAAGAGTTGGATGCTTAACCAACTAAGCCACCCAGGTGCCCCAAACACAATAACTTTACATCAGAGGTTATGAATAACAGTTTGACTCTCACATTAGCCAACTGACCTCTGTATTTTGTTTTGAAGGCATATTACTGAGAAAATCCTAATTACACAGAATAGAAATCACAAAACATACGTTTAAAAAAAATAGCTTGCCTGAAATCTAACAATGCACTTTAATTAACTGTTCCAGAAGCTTGGAAAGGGAATAGGGTGTCTTGTGACTGTTTCAAAATTGAATCATTAACAATATCTAATAACTGCTGTCATCTTTAATTGGTTATTGTTCTATGTGGAGATCATGAATGAATGGACTCCTCAGATAATATTCCACTATTTGGGAGAAGATACATTTTAATTGTATGGTAACTTCTGATATTAGGACATTTTAATCCATGACCTTTTACAAAGTTTTCTATAACTTAGTTCTTGTCTCTGATAGACGTTCATTGAGTTTCCACACAGCAAATCTAACTTATTTTTCATGGTGACTCCACACTTGGTTCGGTTTGATCTCTGACACTTTCTGCAGTTATAAACCCAGTGTTACTGTAGACGACCATGTGATTTTATTGAATTTACTAAAAATATCAGTGAGATATGCAAGCTTGTACAACCGCATTATATTGCAGAGATATTTAACTCAGGGACGTATAAAGTCATAAGATCTCTCTATCAGCTTCCCTCAAAGTGGTTTCTTGTCTCATTTGAATTATTTGTACAAACATCCGGTCTCAAATGTCATTATGACAAACTAAAATTTGGTGCTCACAGTCCATAGCACGAGGAACAATGATGGAAAATCCACAGTTTCAGGAATATACCTTAATCAGGTCAGACCATGTGTGTGGAATTAGCCCACACTGGGAAGATTCTGGCATCTTAGAAGGGGCTGTGTATCCCCGTGGCACATAGTGGTTCATTGAGCACATTTCAGTGGCAGCATTTCTATGTGTTAAGACTTGTGCAGTTTTCTATTACTTTTGTGCTCAGCAATTATGGCACGGCTGCTTGGCCAGCTTATTTGGTGGAGTATTAAAATTGATCCCAACAATTAGGAGTGTCTTTTCCTGTTACGTGGGAAACCTTTCATGTTTGTATCCACATGATCGCATTATGTAAGAACAAGTAAAGAGGTTGAGACCTGTGGCATTACTCCCAGCTACCCACCCTTTTCACTTCACACTGGAAGCAAAGTGTGACCGTGTTTAAATACCACACACCGGGATGTCTTCGAGACGTACAATCACGGAGACATTGTCGCTCTTGCAAACATCTAAAAAGAGGGCTTAGTAGAGAAATTGCTAAGAGTGTTCTCGGAAATCTTGGGGTCTGCTTCCTCCAAGAAGTCAGAGAAACAGGAGGCAGTAGACTTTCAATGAGTCATTAACTTGACATTCATTGGCCCTTTTGTTGACAGAATTTAGAAAGAGGTGGGTTTATTTTCATGGCTGCCACTAGCACTAATTCTAAGGAGGGCATAAAATGCAGGGCAGCTGTCTAGAAATCCCGGGCAGCATAATCTGGTGCCCTCTATTTACCAACGGGGAGAGGGGAAAGTGCTGTATAACTGTAAATCCAATAGGCTCTCAAGAGATTTGAATTGACCCTCAGTCCTGGTGTCTGGAAATCCATCATTCTACATAGACACAGGGACTTGAGCTGAATGGATAATTAGTATGGTGTAGAGAATTCAATTCAACCAGTATTTATTGAACGCACTGTGAACACACAGTGTTCGGGGCCAGGTGCTGGAAAAGGCAGGAAACAGGGATGGGAGAAAAATATGCCACAATATATTAAGTGGCTCCAATCCTCAGGAGCTTCCAGTATTGACAGAGAGGCCATACACACTTTGGAAATAATGCGAAAATTCTAGAGACGGTGTCTGATAGTTAAAACTATATTCTAAGTAGCGATGAGTGTCCAGAGTGACCTGTGGTCTCTGCTTGGGACATGGGTTGGATGGGGATGGGGGAGGAAGGAGACCATCGCAGGCAATTGACTGCTGTAGGGAGAGATGATGAGGCCACATTAGGATAAGGCAGGGGAGAAGGACACCATGGTGATAGTGACAGAAGTGCCACAGGAGGTATTGACTGACATTGACATCAAACTCTTCTTTTGACAATGTAGATTTCTGCCAATCCTCTTTTTTTTTTTTTATTTTTTTAATAACATTTATTTATTTTTGAGAGACAGAGAAAGGCAGAGCATGAGCGGGGGAGGGGCAGAGAGAGAGGGAGACACAGAGTCCGAAGCAGGCTCCAGGCTCCGAGCTGTCGGCACAGAGCCCGACACGGGGCTCGAACTCACAAACCGCGAGACGGTGACCGAAGCCAAAGTCGGACGCTTAACTGACTGACCACCCAGGCGCCCTGGTTTCTGCCAATCCTCTTACAAAATATATTTTAATATATTTACATGTTAAAAATTTATAATATTTTATAATATTTTAAAAAATTATAATATTTTAATATTATATACTCAAAATTTATACTTTATTTTCTAAAGTCCTTTTCAGCTCAAAAACAATCTATTTTTCCTAAGCCTGTTCCAAGTCTACTGACAATTAGAACTTTATGAAAAATCAAGTATAGGACTCCCCATTAGGATAGTTCTAGAAATGATGGAAGTGTAAAAAAAATGAATTTAAATTTAAAATGTACACTTAAGCTGAATACAGTTAGATATACAGAACAGGGATGTGAGGAAGAATAAGAAGAATGAGGGAGATATTTTAGCGATGAAAGGGATTGCTGTAGAAATCCTATTTTGAAAGAACGTCTGCATAGACATGACTCATGTACTCCTCCCCTTTCAGACATGTGGAAAATTACAGTCTTCCAATCCTTTGAAGTTAGCCAGGGCCCTATGGCTAACTTGGAACAATGTTGCCAGCCACTGTCCTATGTATCACTTCCGAGGAAGCTTTTCAGTGCTGTGGGCACGGTTCTCCCTGCTTTTCTCCTGCCACACTCACGAAGGAGTCACAAACTAAGGTAAAGCAGCAAAGTGTGGAAGGGCTTCCGTTAGCCTGGATCCCTGAGGCATCTCATGGAGAACCTGAAGAGTCACCCGGGACCTCGGTGGCTGCTGCACGAACGTCATGGAGAACCTGAAGCGTAACCCGGGATCTTGGTGGATGTTGCACGAATGAGAAATGAAACTTTGCTGTGTTATACCATGAAACTTGGGGGTGTTCGTTATCACAGCGTCGCCTGTCCTATCCTGGTGGGTACAGTGTTTGGTTTTCCCTTTAATTTTCACTGAAAAAAAAACTGAATCTGCCTTAGTTAGCTCATTGGTCCGAGGATGGTTCTAACAAGGCCATGGACACAGATTTAATCTCCACGCAGGTCAATTAAGTTCATGGAGAGAAAAATTATGTGAGAGGCGCCTGGGTGGCTTAGTCAGTTGGGCGTCCACCTTCGGCTCAGTCGTGATCTCGCGGTTCCTGGGTTCAAGCCTCACGTCAGGCTCTCCGCTGTCAGCGCAGACCCCACTTGAGGTCCTCTGTCCCCCTCTCTCTCTGCCCCTTCCCCACTTGTTCTCTCTCTCTCCCTCTCTCTCTCTCAAAATAAAGAAATCAACTCAAAAAAATTATTTGAGGAGTCTATGGGACTCCAGCTTTGTGTGTCTTCTCTGATTCCCTTGATCGCCTCTTTATTTCCCAAAGCACTGCTTGCCTCCCTAGCTGTACTATTACCATCACCAATCTGCTGGCACCCTGCCAAGATTTCTGAGCCATCTGGGGATGAGTTGTTAGTGCCAGCATGGTTTTATATCTCACATACCAAGCCTTGTTTGCTCCAAATCACGTTTCCACTTCTGGAACTTGACTGAAGTGATACGCCATGGAAGCATAGGATCTGGCTCTCTGAGCCACTGAGGGCCGTCACCCAAAAGTGCGGGGGAGTGGATTCTTCCTGGGATAAGACTTGACCAGTAGGAAGTAGGAGATGGAGAGGGCCAAGCAGATAAAACGTTCTCTTCCCTTCTTCCTTCCCTACAATACACAGAGGCGTGGATTTTTCTCGCCATATTTCCAGAGGAAATTCCACCAACGCAACCTTTTCTCTTCATGGCTTCTTGTGAAGATCTGGCCACCCTGGGAATGCAGTGTAGCATGCGACTTTACTTTTTTCCTCCCTTCCTTTCCCTTTTCCTCATCCCTAAAACCATGGGCTTCCATCATCTTGAAAAGGAAGACAGCAATCTTTCCTTGGGATCTAATGATGAGTCACAGCCTTCACTCCAAAGTCCAGACAACAAATGCACAAAACAAAGCCACGAACCTTCACAAGGGGTCTAAACTAGAAAAGGTAAAAGGGGAAAGAGGCTCCGTATATCGTCCATCTTTGACTTCCCATCCAGCCTATTTGTTCCTTCTTCCTGAAATGAACATATCTGGGAAGTTTCTTTGGTAAGGAGCTCTCCAGGTTGCCTGGTTTGCCTGAAAATATCTTCATGTTAGCCTTCTCCTAGATAAGTAATTTTGCTGGGAACATTTCTAATTTGACAGGTTGGGTTTTTTTTTTTTCTTTAGCAATGTGAAGATCTTGTTTCGCCGTTTTCTTGTTTATGTCTCACTGTTGGCGAGTCTTCAGACAGTTCTTAGTAGGTAATCTGTCTTTATCTTCTAATCGCTTTTAAGTCCCCTTTGTCTTTGGTGTTCTGCAGTGTAACTACAGCATGTCTAAGGGTAGATTAGTTTTTACTTATCCTGTTCAGCATTTATTATGCTTCACTGATCTAAGGACTAAAGTAGTCATCAATTCTGAAAAATATGTAGTGTCTCTTCAAATAATAGGAGGAGAGTCTTTGAAAGTAACACTCCTGTCCGCTCATCCTCTCCTCCCCTGGGTGGGAAGATGACTTATCCAGGGTGAGGTTGGGCTAATGTCTGAGTGTTCTCAGTTTCACCTAGAGTGCTCTTTCTCTTTGGGAGCTGACTGCAGGGAGTAAATGTTCCTTTCTGTTCCTCTGTGCTAAAAATTTTTCAGGGCAGATATTGTCAAGTACTGGGGAGAGGGGACAGGGCTTCGATTGTCCAACACCACCTATGATGGAGTGGGTAAGTTTGCTTAATTCTGAGATACAGTATTAGGAAGGCTACTCATGCATATTTATTCAACAGTTCCATCAATAATAAATCTGGCATTTTATCTCCACCTGCCTGAATCCAATGTACTTTTTTCAGTTGGTTCCAAAGACAGTAGAGAATGGAGTGGTACTTATTGGCCTTCCCCTTAGACTCCAATATCCCTGAGTCCTACTCTCTTATTCTGGAATCATTTTTTTAAGATTTTAGTTGATTTTATTATGTTTATTTTAGTTATTTTTGAGAGAATGAGAGCGTGAGCAGGGGAGGAGGCAGAGAAAGAGAGTGACACAGAGAATCCAAAGCAGGCTCCAGGATCTGAGCGGTCAGCACGGCGCCTGACTTGGCGCTTGAACTCATGAAATGTGAGATCATGATCTGAACCAAAGTCAGATGCTTAACCGACTGAGCCACCCAGGCGCCCCTAAAGATTTGATTGTTCAGTAACCTCGACCCCCAACATGGGGTTGAGCTCACAGGCCCGAGGTTGAAAATCGCATACTCTACTGACTGAGCCAGCCAGGCGCCCCTGGAATTCTTGTTAATCTCATGTTAGACCCATTCTATTTCCGGTGCCCCTTAACTCTCTTTTTATATTTCCCATCTTTCTGTCTTACTCTTTGCATCCTGGGTAATTTCTTTCAACTCACTAATTCTGTCTTCTCCTGTGTATACTCTCTTGCGTGACTCATCCTTTTTTGATGATACCTTTTTCCCGGCTCAATTCCAATTCCTTGTAGCGTTTTGAACTGTACTGTAATTCTAGTATCTGAAGTCCTAGATGATCTAACTCGACTGTTCGTTATTTTCACTGACTCTTGCTCGTGGTGGCATGTTTCCTTATGTCTTTTATAATTTCATGGTACGATCTTGTGTTTGGCTGAGTTGTGTTTCTCGGGATCCTGAGACACCTGGGCTGAGGCTATGCCTTCTAGAGGCAATTAGTGTTCGCTTCTACCTGTCGCCATGCACACTGCAAACCTAGAGGCACGACACTAAATTTCTCAGCTTGTGACTTCTTGGCCAACACAGGTAGTGCATGATCAAAAGCCAAACTTGAAGTTTTAGGAGAGACTTTTTTTCCCCCTAGTCAGCTTCAGCCCAGGCTGAAAAAAAACCCTGAATGACTCACTTTGCTTTTGAGCAGCTTTTCCGTAGCCACCTTTCACTGAGACTGTTTGACTATGTCAAGATTACATGGGGGTCTTTGCTCAACTCTCGCCTGCAGATGGACCCAAAGCTTTCACCTCAGCCCTTGTGCAACCATTAAACCCGTAACTCTGGGTTACAGAAATCAGCAAATCTCCAAAGGGCACTTACAACCTCAGAGTCAGTTCATTCCCATGTTTCCAGCTTCAGTTTCATTCTGTAGATATTTCACTATCTTGTCAAGATCAGTGACACCTTTCAGAGGAGAGTTGATCTCTTTTTTCCAGAATCTCTAGATGTCTTATAGTGGGGTATTTTTCTCAGGCTGTTTCATTTACAATAATGCCAGAAACAGAAATCTCCAGAATGCTAAACAAATGAAACACAGAGAATTTTCTGTCAATAAAATTGATTAAAATAGCACCATGACACGTGGCATCGTATCCACGTGTCGTGGACTTCTGCCATACTTTGTGGCCACCTCACTCTTGTTTTTAAGTTTATTTTATTTTTGAGAGAGAGAGAGAGACAGAGCATGAGCGGGGGAGGAGCAGGGAGAGAGGGAGACACAGAACCCGAAGCACTCTCCAGGCTCCAAGCTGTCAGCACAGACAAGGGGCTCGAACTCACTGAATGCAAGATCGTGACCTGAGCCGAAGTTGGTCACCTAACCAACTGAGCCACCCAGACGCCCGACCCCACGTTATTTGAATAGCTTCCTGTGTTTGGGGAACTTCCCACATTGTGGACTTATCCTTCCCGAGGAGGAAACCGGAACTCATTTCCCCAGCTTCCTATGCAGGTGTAGGAGACAGGCATGCTACCTAGACTCTGCTTATCGGATGCACAGTACAAGACTCCAATTTGGCCAAGAAACAAAACAGATGAACATAGGGGAAGGGAAGCAAAAATAAGAAAAAAAAAAACACAGAGGGAGATAAACCATAAGAGACTCTTAAGTACGGAGAATATAAGTGAGGGTTGCCAGCGGGGTGTTGGGTGGGGGATGGGCTAAAGGGGGAATGGGCGTTCAGGAGGGCATGTGTTGGGATGAGCACCAGGGGTGCCATGTAAGTCACAAATCACTGAATTTGTTCCTGAAATCATCATTGCACTCTATGTTGACTAATTTGGATTTAAATAATAAATGAAATTGATAAAGCAAAATAAAAGAAGACTTAAGTTTGGAAAAGAACAATGTGAAAAGCAGAACGCATGGGGGTGGGGAGCTCTTGGCCAGAAGAGCAGCAGAATGTTACTTTCCCAGAGAGCGGTGTCAGAGCTTTTGATCGCCAGTGCCCGGCGTCACCCGTGGGCACCGTACTGCTCCCTGTGTGGTCTTTGTCGGTACAGAGTCGTGATGGCACGCACTTGGCAGAGTAGCTCCCAAGCCTGACCCTCTGGCTTTCTCGGAGAGTCTGTGTGATACCTGATAGCCTGTAACAAATTCCCCTTCTGTTTACACCAGCTAAGTGGGTGATGGTGTTTTCAGTTAAGGCCCCTGACTTATAGCCTGCGGATGGAGCCGTGTACAGAGGTTAATGATGAAGACTAATTCTACAAGCGACACGCAGAAATCAATATGAGGTACAGTCCTGCCTCACTGAATTCTGTGTACTCGTAAAGGGAAGGCTTACAAACTCAAATCACCGGAATAAATTAGATACTATATTTAGAAGATAAAAACCGCTTAGAATCTAAAAATACACCTGTCTCATCAACAATTTGTGTTCAACGGCAGCTTAAAATATATAGAAGTCTAGTGTCTGGTTCAAACTTAAGGGTATATGTGATGCGTGTGTGCACGCGCGTGTGTGTGTGTGTTTCAAGTTCGGCGTGATCTATGGTTTAGTTAAAAATAAGGAAGGAATATTTGGTTCCAGTTGGGATTTTATGTAAGTTCCTGCCAAGGTTATTATTACAAAGATGCAAAGAGGTCAGCACCATGGAGATAAATAATCACACTGATTTTCCACATGATGTCCCACGACACCCCTGATAAATAAAGACTATGCATCTCATTTCCATTCACCTCTGCTCTCTTTGCCTGGATTTTCCTCCCCTCCTGTCTCCACAGACCTAGATTATAGATGTCCTTTAAGGCTCCTTTTTAATGCTGTTCCCTCTGCTGAATCTTCCCTCTGTCACAGCAGAAGGCATGAACACCTCCCTTCCCTGGACCCTCAAAGCACCCCGTGACCCGCACTTACTCTTTGTGTATATGTCTGTAACCTGGGCACCGATCTCTTCTGGTGGAAGGTGATAGAGCCAGACAAGAATGGTCCTTGAGTTGCTGGTCAGCCGGCTCCAGGAAGGGGTCATCCTCAGCTCCCCATCTCCGGTCCCCGGGGAGTGTCCTGGCCAGGGAAGGCCAGGAGGTGGGGTGGAACGGAAAGGTGACTTATACAGGCCTCATCCGGTCATGCGCACGAATAGGATCACACAGTATGTAAAACCAGCTCTTCCCTTTTGTCTCAAGCCTTAGGCTCCAAATCATGCCTAGTTTACTTCATCTGTTTGTCCATATTTCCCTCCTATTCACATAACTCGCACGTCTCCTCGAACGAAAAGGCTCTCTGTTCGAAGGCCTGGGTTTCCCAACAACAAAAACAACCTCCTCTATTTGGTAGCCTTGGGGGCTTCAACCTCTGGGAAGGGAGGAGATGGTGAGGAATAGAAAAGCTCATCCTTCCATCTATCACCTCCCGGGGCTAGGAATTTAGCATTTTGAGAGACTGAGCCATTTCCTACACGGTCCTCAATCCTTGTACGGAGTAGATCGACACATATTTGTTTAAGGGATGGGTGGACTATGGAGGCAATCTGGCAGAGAAAATTCCATGTCCTGATGTTTGATGATACGTGACTTATAACGTCAAGACCTTTATACTCTCCTCTTTTTCTTCATAAACTTTTTTTTTTTTTTTTTAAAGCGAGTGCAAGCAGGGGAGAGGGACCGAGAGAAAAAAAGAATCCAACGCAGTCTCCGTGCTCATTACAGAGCCCAACGCGGGGCTCAATCCCACAACCCTAGGATTGTGACCTGAACTGAAATCAAGAGTCAGATGCTCAATCAACCCAGGTGCTCCCGTGCCCTCCTCTAACAAGGCATGGAATGCACAGTCTTTATCTGTCTGCGCAGCCCAGAGTGGTTGGCCGCGGTCAAGGGCTGAAGTCAGGAAGTTTGCTCTCGGCCCCCCTGCCCTCCTTTTTGGTCTCCCAAACCCCAAGCATCTCTCCTCCCCTTCCACCCTAGTCAGAGCCTTCTCAAAAACAGGAAAGATCTGATACCACATGTATTTTGACTAAAACCGTTTCTGGTGAGATAAGCTAGATAATTGTAAAAGGTGAAGACGCTGTCTTCACGATATCACAGAAGAGTGACGGCCCAGGTAAAAAGAGATGCCTGAGCAGCAGGGCTTTGTCTCAGAGCCTGGAACTCTCTCGATGGACACAGGGGGCTGGATAGGAACCACTGTCGCAAGAGCCCACCCCAGGCAGCGGCAGGAGCAGGGTGGCGGGGCTCTGTGTGGGGACAGGAGAGAATGATGTGGGCACCTGCTATAGCTCCAGGGAGGGTTTGCCTCTGGGACTCAGAGTGGGGCTTGGAGTTGAACAATTGCTTGCAGTGCTCCTCGGACTCACATACCATTGCACCTGTCACTTCCCCACTGACCATCCCCCAGGCTGATGAGACCTGGCAAATAAGTATATGTACATCTCGGCAGGATGGTGAGTTTTCCAGTCCAACTGTAGTATTTTTCAACCTTCTAATCCTGTGCCTAATACACTGCCTGGCACGATAGATGTCCGCCGTAAAAAATTACTGGAGGGACAGATGGACGAATGAATGGCCAAATGAATAGCAAGTCGACATTTTCTGGGTCCTCCGAACTGAAAGACAGACAGGAGGGAGGCAGCTTCTGGAGGCAGCTGGGCAACGTCCTGAGCTTTCTGAGAGATTTTGTATGTTCACAAATACCAACAAAAATTCGGAGTTGCCTCCTGTTACCCTCCTTCCCCACACTTCAAGGTCTGGTCATATTCGTGTGGTCATAGAACTGTCTCTTCACCAGTTTTATGTGTCCACCAGGAGGCTGTATCCAATGGAAGGGGGGCTCGGAGCCAGTCCTAGGGAAAGATGGACTCTTACTCTCTCTAACTCCCTTGCCTTCATCCATTGTACATTTACTGACCAAATTCTGTGGGCAGGAAGAAAGAAGTCATTCAAGGGGCCCATCGTCTGTCTCTTACGTATATGGCAGGCCAAGGTCGTCTTCATGATTCGTGAAGATAAGTATGGTTCCTATAAGTATTTGTGAGGTGGGAAGATGGGGGTGCATAACGAGTGAAAACACAAGGTACTCTCCTCTGTGATGTATTTTATGATAACGTTGTATCTAAAGAATATACACACCCAGCGTAACAGTGAGTGTACTGCTTATTCTCCACCTGGCCTCGCATTCCATCTTTCTCCATCCGCGTATCAGGAAGTTGACCCCCATGGACTGTATCACCTGGGCTCCATTACCTCTTGGCTGCTGGTGGGGTTGGCCAATGAGCAGCCACGAGAAGGGAAGAGACGTTGGGGTCCTTCCCTGCTTCAGTACTGTGTCCCTGGCTGTAGCTGTGTCCTTCCACGATAACGACTCCCTCCTGGTGACCCCTTCCCCACAGCTCTGGCTTTCACTGGACCCCTTGTCCCTTCTAGTCTCAAGGGGTAACAGCTTCATACAGTTCCTAGCCTCTGGGTACCTCAGCACCACTACTGGCCCCCTTGACCTTGCCCACCCGTGGTAAGTGGTCCCTTCCTTGGAGTCTCTTCAGTTGAACCTCTGGATGGAATTCTACTTCTTGCCAGCGCCCTGGCTGGTATGGAGAAGAGTGTGTAGGCAGCACATGAAGAGTAATTTTCCACTAAAAACAAGTTCTTACATTGTGCTTGTGTTTTTATTATTGAAAAGTGATTTCTGGCTTTTCAATACCTTCCTGCCCAACCTGTTTTCATGAGCTCTTTTCACTGTAGCACGAGTACTGACGACAGCACTTCAAACACGTGGTTTATGGTGGATGTTCTGAGTGTTCCTGCCAGTTTGGGGGTTCGGGTTCCTGAAAGTTACAGTAATTCTACTGTGCAGGGGTCCAAGCCCTGGCAGTAGGAAGAAGAGAGGGTTCATTATCCAATGTCAGCCTCCAGGAATCCTAAACGGACGTTATAGCCAGGGCCAGATACAAGTATAGTATGGTTTGAAGAACAAGGAGAAGGGCTCGCGGGCAGTTCTTGCCATGCTCCTGACACAGTTGCTGAAATTCCTAGGGGACACCAGGTTTCTCCATGAATTGCACATGGCCTGGTGAGGGAAGGCATTGTTGTGAATGTGTGTACCTGCTTTTTAGTCAGGGTGTAAATGATAGTGTCTGATCCTGTCCTGTTAGGAAGCAGGAACAGATCTGGCTCTGAGAAAATGCCAGAACCCACATGGAGGGGAAAAGGTAGAAGGAAAAGAAAGCCCCACTGAGCAGAGTGTCCCCTGAGGACTTCCCCTAAGGGATGTCGTCCCCCTGAGAACCCTACCTGATAAATACTCCTCCTGAAATGCAGGCCCTCGGAGGAGATCTCCCTGCGGGATGCTTCCCCTGAGAAGTGTTCCCCCTGAGGACTCCCCCACCCTGCCCTGATGAGTGCTCCCCCTGAAATGCATGCCCACCAAGGAGATTCCCTCTGAGGGATGCTCCCCCTAAGACGTATTCCCCCTGAGGGCTCTCCCTTGGGAGTGCTCCCTCTGAAACACATAATTCCTGAGGAGATCCCCCTGAGGGATGATCCCCCTGAGAAGTATTCCCCCTGAGGACTCCCACCCAGGGTGCTCCTCCTGAAATGCATCCCACCAAGGTGATTCCCTCTGAGGGATGCTCTCCCTACACTCAATCTTAGCCAAAGGCTGAGAAGCAATGTGAGGGATGCTCCCCCTGAGAAGTGTTCCCCCTGAGGACTCTCCCCTGGGAGTGCTCCCTCTGAAATGCACACACCCTGAGGTGATCCCCCTGAGGAGAATTTCCCTGAGGATGGCTCCCACTGAGCAAGGCTTCTTTGGTCTCTTACAGATACTCCCCTGAGCTCTGGGTTGAGACAAGACTCTCTCCCCTAGAACAGGGGACTTTCCAGCTTAGCAGAGAACAGACTTCTCTTTCGTCTTCCTAGCAGCTCTTGGAGGCTACCAGTGGAGGGCTCCATGGGCCTAGCAGCTGTTCTGGAGAACATCAGGCAAGCTGCCCTGCTCACACGGCCTCAGTCCCTCTGCTCTGGGCAGAGGCTAGCCTCAGGCAGAGTTCTGAGGGGTCAGGAAATTGCCCCAAACCCCTCCCACATTACTCTTCTCCCCCTAGACCCCTAATCGTATCCTACCATTTTTACCCCTTCAATACTCAGCCAACGTGTTCTTCTTCCCACACGAAAAAGGCTGCTCTTTTCTGGGAGGACTTGTGTTATAACAGGGTTTGAACCCTTATGCCAGAGGTGAAATGAAAATGGAAAAATGAAAGGCCCTAAGGCCCCAGTCCATTTGCTTCCCACTGAAATGAAACTATAAAAACAGACAACAACAACAAAAACAAAGAACAGTGCATGAACTCAAGACCTAGAATACCTACTTTACTGAATAAAAGATTGTCAGGGAGGAAACCAGTATGGCTCTCTCTCCACTAAAGGATTAGTATCTGGACACTGATGCCAACATCACTGGCCGGTCTGATGGTTCTCACGTGTAACTCTCAGTCCTGACACACAAAGCTCTAATAGTGAAATTTCACTTATCAGCCAGTGTTATGGGAGCTATCTAGGGGGCCAGTGGGCCTTCCGGCCCCTCGGACATCACACCAACAGGCTCTCCTTGTCCTGTCCCTGAGACACAGATCTCCCTGATGTATAAAGAGGGCCTGACTTTCCTCCACCTTCCTGACGCTTCACAGAAGACCCCTGTCCCTAAGAGATGAGTGGTAGGATTACTTGGGGCCTGTTCTCTGAGTAGCAGGAATTTCTACGGCTACTTGTCTCCACTCGCGTTCATAGGGAAACATGTCTCTAAGTACAACCAATAGTCACACTTGCTTGCCTTTATCTGTCCGGGTCACAGACATCTGCCTTGCCTCTCTTGATGAACATATAGCTCTAAGATCTATTCATTCAAACTTTGGTTACCTCGTGGTCTTGCTTAGGTAACTCTGGTGTCATTAGGCTGTCGCTAATGTTAGCAGTTTAAGACCCATGTTGCCGGCTTTGCCCCAACAGCATCCTTTCATGTCAACTTTGAGGCAGGAGGGAAGCAAAGCAGTTAGAGTCTTTGCAGGCCACTCTCTGGCAGGAACGTTTCCTCTTGAGACTACCTGCCTTCTTCCAAAGCCTTCTGAAGGCTGATGTTCAGTTTGCTGACACTGAGGGTGGAAAAGATAAAAATACTCATACTGATGTCTTTGTTTTCTGGGAATCGCTTCCCTGTTTTCTCAAGTTCACTCCACGAGGGGACCATGCAGCGTGAATGGCGAACCTGCCACAGGTCCCCGGGCTCCTCCCTGCTTGCCGCCTGGTCCCCGTCATCTCCTCGCCACTGACCCGGGAAGCACCTATTACGTGGGTTATGTGGTTCTTCACGTCACGGTGCGGTTCCTGAGAGAGATCTCTGGCTCCTGAACCAGCCACACCCATACAAATGAATGTGTTTTAATGAATAAATGAACGAATTTGCTTAGAACTATTTATGGAGCACCAGCTGTGTTTCAGACGCCGTGCTAAGTACTGGCGATTCCAAGGCCGACCAGACGGACCCAGGGTACCATAGCCCAGTGTGAAGGCAGGCATTACAGCAATGGCCGCTCTCAAACATTAGGAAGGTTGTAAGAGGGGACTGTCAGGGCGCCATGAGGAATTCAGAAAGGGGAGCCTAGTACTCCAAGGGTTCGGGAGGATGTTTGGGGTCTCAGGCAAGAAGGATGATGTATAATGTGGAACAAATAGAAGCTGGCCAAGTAAGAGGCCTAGAAGTGAGAGAGTGTAAATATGTTTAAATAACTGAGTAACGCTGAATATGCCCAGAACTTAGTGATGGGGGTGAACATGGGAAGATGCTTGAGAAGTAGCAGAAGTCAGGTGGGGAAGTGCTTCAAAAAGCTCCTGCCTGGGGCTGTGGTCTGCCTTGACATGTTGGCCTCTGCAGTCCCTGGCCACTGTCCCATCAGCTGTGGTGGAGAGTGGGAAGGGAGCTAATCTGAAGGCAATGCAAAAGGAAAAAAATAAACACTTGAACAGTTAATTCTCATTATTCATGATAGTTAAGTTCTATAAAGTCACCATAAAAACTGAACTGGCAAATACCAAGCCATTGCTCCCAGGGGAGCGAAATATAGGGTTAGGTTCCCGTGAGCCTCTGGTCACATTTTCAACAACTGATCAATGCATAACCTTGTTTTATGTGTGTTTCTGTTTGTTTGTTTTCTTTTTTTTGCATGTTAGTGATGTTTTATTTGAACAACAGTGAGTGATTATGGAATCCAGCTCCTCAACTCTATTATATATTCAGATACACAACAATCAATAGGGAACATATTAGTGATTTCTTGACTAGGAACCTACCAATTCTTCTGCTTTTTAACATAATTTATTGTCAAGTTAACTAACATACAGTGTATACAGTATGCTGTTGGCTTCGGGAGCAGATTTCAATGATTCATCACTTACATGCAACGCACAGCGCTCATCCCAACAAGTGCCCTCCTCAATGCCCATCACCCATTTTCCCCTCTCGTCTGCTTTCCCCCCACCCCCCCCATCAACCCTCAGTTTGTTCTCTGTATTTAAGAGTCTCTTATGGTTTGCCTCCTTCCCTCTCTGTTTGAAACTATTTTTTCCCCTTCCCTCCCCCCATGGTTTTCTGTTAAGTTTCTCAAATTCCACATATGAGTGAAAACATAAGATATCTGTCTTTCTCTGACTGACTTATTTCACTTAGCATAATACCCTCCAGTTCTGTCCGCGTTGTTGCAAATGGCAGAATTTCATCCTTTCTCATTGCCAAGTAGTATTCCATTGTATATATAAACCACACCTTCTTTATCCATTCATCAGTTGATGGGCATTTGGGCTCTTTCCAGAATTTGGTTATTGTTGAAAGTGCTGCCATAAACATTGGGGTACATGTGTGCCCCTATAAATCAGCACTCCTGTGTCATTTGGTTAAATTCCTAGTAGTGCTATTGCTGGGTCATAGTGTGGTAGGGTCCGCTCCCTAAGGAAAGAAAAAAAAAAAACAAAAAAACCTCAAGGCATCCTGGTTATATGCGTAACTGACAACATCCCTCATGACCTTGTAGCATGAGACCACTTAAACAGACTACATGTTTGTGTCTTACCATATATGGGAGACAAAGAAGTGGAATATAAATAGACAACTACACCACATGGCGTTTGGGGCTCAGTTCTTCGGGTACAAACCCAACTGAGGGGTGCCAGCAGGAATAAATTTGCTTTTTGGAAAGAAAGCCTCGGTGTCATGACTCTGCAAGAATCCTACTACAATAGGGTAGTTCTATATTTAATTTTTTGAGAAACCTCCACCAGTTTTCATGCCCACCAGCAGTGCAAGAGGGTTCCCATTTCTCCACATCTTCGCCAGCATCTGTTGTTTCCTGATTTGTTAATTTTAGCCACTCTGGTGTGAGGTGGTATCTCAATGTGGTTTTGATTTGTATTTCCCTGATGATGAGTGATGTTGAGCATCTTTTCATGTATCTGTTGGCCATCTGGATGTCTTCTTTGGAAAAGTGTCTATTCATGTCTTCTGCCCATTTCTTCACTGGATTATTTGTATTTCGGGTGTTGAGTTTGGTAAGTTCTTTATAGATTTTGGATACTAACCCTTTATCCGATATGTCATTTGCAAATATCTTCTCCCATTCCATGGGTTTCCTTTTAGTTTAGTTGATTGTTTCCTTTGTAGTGCAGAAGCTTTTTATCTTGATGAGGTCCCAATAGTTCATTTTTGCTTTTATTTCCCTTGCCTTCAGAGACATGTCGAGTAAGAAGTTGCTGCGGCTGAGGTCAAAGAGGTTGTTGCCTGTTTTCTCCTTTAGGGTTTTGATGGTTTCCTGTCTCACATTCAGGTCTTCCATCCATTTTGAGTTTATTTTTGTGTATGGTGTAAGAAAGTGGTCTAGTTTCATTCTTCTGCATGTTGCTGCCCAGTTCTCCAAGCATCACTTGCTAAAGAGGCTGTCTTTTTTCCATTGGCTACTCTCTCCTGCCTTGTCAAAGATTAGTTGGCCATACATTTGTGGGTCCAGTTCTGGGTTCTCTATTCTATTCCATTGGTCTATGTGTCTATTTTTGTGGCAATACCATGCCATCTTGATGATTACATCTTTGTAGTGGAGGCTAAAGTCTGGAACTGTGATACCTCCTGCATTGTTTTTCTTCTTTAATATTACTTTGACCCTTTGGGGTCTTTTGTGGTTCCATATAAATTTGAGGATTGTTTGTTGTAGCTCTGAGAAGAATGCCAGTGCAATTTTGATTGGGATTGCATTGAATGTGTAGATTGCTTTGGGTAGTATTGACATTTTAACAATATTTGTTTTCTAATCCAAGAGCATGGGATGTTTTTCCATTTTTTTGTGTCTTCTTCAATTTTTTTCATAAGTTTTCTATAGTTTTCAGCATACAGATCTTTTACCTCTTTGGTTAGGTTTATTCCCAGGTATTTTATGGTTCTTGGTGCAATTGTAAAGGAGACTGATTTCTTAATTTCTCTCTCTGTTGCTTCACTATAGGTGTATAGAAATGTAACCAATTTCTGTACATTGGTTTTGTATCCTGTGACTTTGCTGAATTCATGTATCAGTTCTAGCAGCTTTTTGGTGGAGTCTTTCGGATTTTCCATGTAGAGTATCATGTCATCTGCAAAAACTGAAAGTTTGACTCCTTCTTTGCCAAATTGGATGCCTTTTATTTCATTTTGTTGTCTGATTGCTGAGGCTAGGACTACCAACACTATGTTAAACAACAGCGGTGAGAGTGGACATCCCTGTCGTGTTCCCGATCTCAGGGGGAAAGCTCTCAGTTTTTCCCCATGGAGGATGATATTAGCTGTGGGCTTTTCATATATGGCTTTTATGATGTTAAGGTAGTTTCCTTCTATCCTGATTTTCTTGAAGGTTTGTATTAAGGAAGGATGCTGTATTTTGTCAAATGCTTTTTCTGCATCTGCTGACAGGATCATATGGTTCTTATCCTTTCTTCTATTCATGGGATGTATCACATTGATTGATTTGCGAATATTGAACCAGCCCTGCATCCCAGGAATGAATTCCACTTGATCATGGTGAATAATTCTTTTCATATACTGTTGAATTCAATTTGCTAGTATCTTGTTGAGAATTTTTACATCCATGTTCATCAGGGATATTGGCCTGTAATTCTCCTTTTTAGTGGGGTCTCTATCTGGTTTGGGAATCAAGGTAATGCTGGCTTCATAGAATGAGTCTGGAAGGTTTCTTCCTGGGAGTGTTTCTATTTAGAGACACCTTCTTTAAGGTATATTGTTGGGGCACCTGAGTGTCTCAGTTAAGCGTCGGACTTCGACTCAGGTCATGATCTCATGGTTTGTGGGTTCAAGCCCCACGTCAGGCTCTGTGCTCACAGCTGTGAGCTGCTTCAGATTATGTGACTCCCTCTCTCTTTGCCCCTCTGCCTTTCACTCTCTCTCTCTCTCTCTCTCGCTTGCTCTCTCAAAAATAATAAACATTAACAAATTTTTAAAAAAGATATATTATCGATGCATTAACTAGAACTCACGGCCAACAGCACTATAACTCATGCCTTAATGAAGCTTATCTAACACATATATTTTCTCCATAAGGCACATCAGAGCCTTCCTGCCCTTAGGAACATTAGACAGCACTTCAATAATTATGGACTGTTCTCTCCTCCAAAATTCATACATGAAAACCCTAATCCCCAATGTGACTGTATTTGGAAATAGTGCTTTTAAGGAGAAAATTTAAGTTAAATGAGAGTAAAAGACTGTGGCCCTAATCCAACAAGACTAGTCTAGTCTAAGACTAGACTTCTTAAAGAAGAGGGGACCCCGGGAGTGCACCGGCCTAGAGAAAAGTCCACGTGATGACATCTGCAAGCCAGGAAGAGTGTTGTCATGAGAGATCAACCTTACTGGTGCCTTGGTCTTAGACTTCCAGCCTCCAGAACTGTGAAAAAATAAACTTTTTTTTAAGGCACCTGGTATTGTTATGACAGCCCAAGCTGACTTATATCAATAATGAATTGGGGGGACCATTTTTTAAAAATGTTTATTTACTTATTTTGAGAGACAGAGAGAGTGAGGGAGAGACTCCCAAGCAGGCTCTGCGCTGTCAGCATGGAACCCAACGTGGGGCTTAATCTCACGAACTGTCAGATCATGACCTGAGCCGAAATCAAGAGTCGGACGCTTAACCGACGGAGCTACTCAGGCGCCCCGGGGGCCATTTTCAATTATGAAATCACCAACAAAGAAGCAGAAAAGAAAAGAGAGGAAGTGGAGACATGTTTCACCACCCTGATTTAGCTCATCTGGGAAACCATGCCCCTGTGCCAGCCACAGTTCTCTCACTTTTTATACTCCTGTAACATCTTGCTTTTGCCACTATTCTGGTTCAGAACTTGGTATCCTGGGGTTGACTTCTGGAATCCTGTCCTGTTACTCGAGTTAAATCCCCACACGTTTGTGTCTCTATTCTGATATGGTCCAACTTCTCCAGCCCGAGGTCCTCTTAGGGTCAAGTTTATATATTCTGTCATCTTTCTATGCTTAAAAAAAAGTTGTCTTAACCCCCTTCTTCTCCCCCTCCACTTCCTCCTCCTCCTCCCCCTCCTCCTTCTTGACATAATTGTCAGATTTATCAAGATTTAACATGCATATAGTTTAGAGTCAAGCAGTCCCACAAAGCTTATTACCAAAAAGGGTACTAACGCTTGTAGTAGCCTCCTGATACCCCCTCCCCACATTTCCCACTCTCCAGGGAAAACCACCTTCACATTTTAAAACTGAGTCTTTGGGTATTTACATCCCTGTCTCTAAGGATGATTATATAGTTGCTTCTTGATTTTTTTCCATTTCAGGCATTATGTGTATAGACTCCCCACCCCTAATCCTACCAGTAAAGCAACCTTATAATTTTGGATACATCAACATTCAGTGTTTATATTATTAGTGGTCATGTAAGTGTTGTGCACTGCCAAGTGATATGGGCTGCAGTGATTTGCTTTTCTGTGCAAGTTATTATTTTTCCTATGGTTAATTATTGTCTTTTGTTCATTGAGTAATGTGCTCTGTACTTATCCCTAATTTATTCTCAAACTCTCCCTCAGAAATGTAAATCTTTTCTCAATATGCTTAAATACATCAGATGTTTTATTAATTTCATCTTCTTGAATAATTCTCCCTTGGTCCCTTTCTCTGCTCCAGTCAGTCTCTCTCTCTCTCTCTCTCTCTCTTCCTTTCTCCTTTCCTTCCTCTCTTCCCCACCTTCCTTTTTTGGGTCCCAGTGTTCCGGAGTTTTACAATGATACATCTTGTTGCGGATCATTTTCTTTCATGGTGCTAGGTCCTTTGTGAGCTCTTTTCATGTGGAAATTTATGTCCCCGTCTCTTCTCGGCCCTTTGGCTAAGATCAAGTGTGGAAACTTATGTCCTTCCATTCTGGAATGTTCTGGAATTATTTCATGGACAACAAACTCCCTCTGCGTCCACTGTTTTCTTTCCAGAATGCTCATTTCTTAGGTTTTGGATCTACTAGAACTGTTCTCCAATTTTAAAATCTTTTTATTACCATTGTTTCATCTTTGTCCTTTTGCTCTGTTGTCTGAGAAAATTTTTCAACGTATCTTCCAGGCTTTTGTTGAGTTTTTCCTTTCTGCTATTATATTTGTAATTTCCAAGAACACTCTTTGTTCTCTGAATATTCTTTTTTCATAGCACTCTGTTCTTTTTTCAGGGATGCAATATTTTCTCATCCCTTTGAGCTCAATAAGGGTAGCGTGCTGTTTAAGTTTTCCTCCCTCACCTCCAATGTTTATGCTTGGGGTTTTTTTTTTTGAGTCCTCATGTTTCAGATTGGAAACTTTCCTCCTCTCCATGGTATACTCAACTATCTGCTCATATTTAAGAGAAGAACTGTAAAGACAACCTTGTGTGGGTTGGGGGGGGGGGTTAGTGACTGCAGACTTCACTCCAGGGTCATCTAGATGAGTGGTTTCATGGGGAAACCCTGGATGTTGGTGTCATGAGGTCTTTTTCAATAAGATTTTTTTGTTAAGATCTGGTGTTTTTTTTTTGAGCTGATAAGTCTTTTCTAATATCCTGCCTGAAAAAATATCTACATAATCTGCCTAGTTTCTGCAAGCTGGTGGGGTAGGAGTTCAATCCCAACATTCAGTAGAAAACTTTTATATAATCCCCCTGTTTTTTAATATAGTCCCTTTTGGTGAACTGTGCCTGGCATCTTCTAATCTAGAAACTCTGTTTTTCCATCTCCAGGGAGCAAACCTCCAGATCTCTGCCAGAAGTAACTGATCTGCATGGTGTAGGAGACAGAATCTGGGATCTAACTGCTTCTCATGAACCAGCCTTTCTGTCTCAGCCTCACCATCATTCCTACTTCTGGAGATACCTCATGCCACCAACTCCTATGCCTTTTGAGTATTTAATGGCGTAAATCAGTTTGCACCATGGCTATCCCCATTACTGCCTTCAGATTGATGTCACTTTTGAAGTCTTCATAGTCAGCTACTGCCCTTCCCTCTGCCTTTTCCAACTCCCCAGAATACGCTATTGGGGTTTTTTCCTCTGTTTTCTCTTTTTTTGTGTGTGTGGTTTATTTCTTTTTTTCCTAAAGTGAGGTCTGTGCCCAACATGGGGCTTGAACTCAAGACCCCGAGATCAAGAGTTGCACGCCTCCCTGACTGAGCCAGCCAGGTGCCCCTGTTTTGGTGATTTATATCTTTTATTTTTGTGAAGTGTAATGTCACTTTTGTTGGGTTTCACAAGGGAGTAAAGACTGATGCAGGAGTTAAGCTCTTACCTTAACTAGAGATTCCTCTTCTTTATTGTTACCTCTGCCCTGTCCCCTCCCCAGTCACAGCCCCCTGCAATATAGGTATTGTCTCCCTTGTGCATGTGGCTGGGCTCTGCTACAACAATTCCTTTTGGACCTCCAGGACTGGTTGACTGCTTGAATCCATGAAAGTGGATTGCCCAGTGCAAACAGTGGCAGGAAGCACCACCCCTGTGCCAGCCCTGGCCAGTGGGTAGATCTCATGTGGACAGGTAGGCTATCAGAAAGACCAGAATTTCCCTGGCCTCCCTCTCCTCTGCTTTGAGTTGCTGTTGAATAAACCACCAAGCCATCTTATGTCCAGATGTGTCATCGGGGTGGCCCTGTTCAAGGGGCCAAGGAGGTGACAGCCAGGCCGGTGGCTCAGTCTAAGCTTTGTGGGGTGGTCTCCCAGATCTGTTCTTCAGCTTTTAACACATATGGTATAGAACTTCATCCATTTGTCCCGTGTGGCCCGGTGTTTGGAAACTAACACAGGTGAATCAAACTCACAGCACAATGAGTCACCGTATAGTGTGCCTATTGACTGATTTATAGTCAACTTTGTCTTTTTCCAATAACCGGGTCATTTATACCTACTATCTGGGGTATTTCCGTTCCAGTATCAAGCCAGATAGAAAGCTCAGTTATCAGATGTCTTCTGTCCAACAAGACAGACCAGTTACGTTTACATCTATTATTTACAATTAATCCCCACTCTGCCCCCATGAGCTGTTATCCCCATTTGACAGATAAGGAAACCAATACTCAACGAAGCTGAGTAAACTACTCCAGCTCAGGAAAGGCCTCTCTAGTGACCTTTGGTCTGGGTCCTGAAAGAAGACTGTGGACAGGTGAGGAGCCAGCGGGACAGGGCAGGCAGTGGCCCTGGAGTACAGAACACATGTCCCAGTGTGAGGAGCCCTGTGGCTGCTGCCTGGTGAGCATGGGCGAGCCCTGAAGGGCCCATGTGAGAGACCGCAGGGATGAGGGCCAAGTCCACGGCCAGGGGCCCCTCGGAGCCAGGCTGGCCCGGGTGCTTGGATTAGACAGCTCTTCAGGGGGTGGGCAGGGGGTGGCTATCAAAAAGATCACACTTTTCTACGACACTCTTGCGTTGTTTCAGTCTCTTGCGTTACCTGGATATTTTTTCCAACTTGGCCAACTTCCTTGTCTAGAAAGTTCCCTGCAGAGGATTATCTTTTTTTTTTTTTTTTTTTTTAACTTCACTTATTGTGAGACGGAGAGAGAGAGCACAAGTGGAGGTGGGGCAGACAGGGAGAGAGAGAGAATCCCAAGCAGGCTCTGCACTGTCAGCCCAGAGCCTGACGCGGGACTGGGACCCACAAACCGTGAGACCATGACCTGAGCCCAAGTCAGACGCTTAACTGACTGAGCCACCCAGGATCCCCGTGGAGGATTATTTAACCAGGCTGTCACCGTCTTTCCTACAATGTTGTATTATCCATAAGTCCTCAAGTTTGGCCGCCCACTGATGAAGAATAATTTGAGGACCAAAAGACCTGTGCTTCCCCAACTTGAATGTCCATTGCAATCACCTAGAGAGGCTATTAAAAACACAGGGGCCCCAACCTACCCCACTGAATCACCGGGATTTCTTTTCTGTTTTTTTTTTTTTAAGTTGGTTATTTATTTAGGTGATCTCTACACCCAGTGTGGGGCTCCAACTCACGACCCTGAGATCAAGAGTCACACGCTCCTTTGAGTCAGGCAGGTGCCTCATTTTTTTCTAAGTTTTTTTTCTTTTTAATTTTTAAATTTTTTATCTACAGTCTATTCTCATGCAGCTGGCCTGACCATTTCTTAGAAACTCCATGTCCCAGGACAGGATCAGTGGCAGGTTACGCATCAACAGACATGTGAGTGACTGCAGCATAAATCTTGAGCAAAACCCGTGTCTTCTGCCTTACGGTGGAGACTCCAGGAGGGCAGGGGATGTGTCTTCTGTCTACAGATGCCATAGATACTCACTGCCCTTCCTTTGACAGGACTGTCCTCATCCATCCAATCAATTGGCTAGTGATATTTTCCACGAAGTGCTAGACACAATACTGAGAAATACTCATTGTCCTCAGGAAGCTTTCATTGATTTCATTTTTTATTAAAAAAATTTTTTTTTAATGTTTGTTTATTTTTGAGACAGAGAGAGACAGAGCGTGAGTGGGGGAGGGTCAGAGAGAAAGAAGGAGACACAGAATCCGAAGCAGGCTCCAGGCTCTGAGCTGTCAGCACAAAGCCTGACGCAGGGCTCGAACCACAAGCTGTGAGATCATGACCTGAGCCGAAGCTGGACGCCCAACCGACTGAGCCACCCAGGCGCCCCTTGCTTTCATTGATTTTAAAAAGCATTTTTTTTTTTTTTACATTTTAATATCCCGGAAATGGAGTTGCGCCTAAAAGTTGATTGTATCTTAGCATTTGTTACGATGCAATAGAGAGTGTTTTTCTTTCTTATGGTATGTAAAATGATGAAGCCTCTTAGAATCCGTGGTATCTTCAAATTGATGAAACACAGTAGTTGAAAAGGGAATAATATACCTGTATAAACAGGTAACTGACGTGAACCTTGCTCGTGCCGTTCCCCCTGCACAAGTAATTCTGCACATCTATTTCATCAGTGCTACTGATTTATTATGACTCAATTCAAATGCCACTTCCTCCAGGAAGCCTTCCATGTCACCTCAGTTCCTGCACTCAGTGTGGACGCAGAGTCCTTCCTCGGGGCTCTTATACTTGCCTCCGACCTCCACTTACCAAGCTGTGTTACATTTGTCCTCCCCTCTCTAGACTGTAAGCTGAGTCTAGGCAAAGATGCAGTTGTACCTCTCTGTGTTCCTACCACCCAGCACAGAGCCAGGTACAGACACGTTTGGTCAATGTTTGTTGAATGCGTGAACGATGTACGTTCTTTACCACATGTAATGCCACCGGATTTCAGCAGAAAGGCGGGGCTGGAGGCTAGAAAGGCAAGGGAAGTCTTCATGAAGGGATTGGGAATGGGCCATGCTGGCAGGATGGCTGATGGAATCACTCAGGACTGCCATGAGGGAGGAGAATGGGCCAGCGCTAAGACCTTCATTTCTCCCACCAGGTAGATCCCGCGAAAACCATTACTTGGTTGGATTTCGTGTCTGAATTTCAGGAGGCTGTGGGGGCTCATCCATCATCATCCTTAATAATCGACTCTGGGTGTTAACACACAGACACTGAGGTTCAGAGGCAAGAGCGGCTCCCCCCTCGGTGCGCTCTCACAGGAAGCCCTGAATATACATAGACTTTGTGGTTTAGACCTCAGAGCTTCCTGCCAGATCTTGACAAGGTTTAGCAAGTCGAAGAAGCCAGGAGAAGGGGGGCAGATGGGACCACAAAAATGGCACCAGCATTTCAAAGCAGGTGCCTTCTCACCGCCTATCACTGTAAACCTTAACTGAAAACTGTTTTGGTTTTCTTTTCCTCCCACTTCCCCCAGTGCAGTTAGCATGTGGCAGCTCGCTGGGGATGGGGTATGCTCTTTTCCTAATGGCCATTTAAGACCCTCGGGATTTAATTCCACCGACCTGGCTCTTGGCCTGCCTTTTGATGGTGTTTGGTAGGCTCGTGTCACTGCCAGTATTCACGGATTCCTTTCTTTCCAGGGATGATTCTACAGATCCTTGTGCCCGTGTCTAAACAGTCAAGGAAGTGAGACCCAAACAAGTACGTTTGCCGGTGCCCCTCCTTATACTTTGCGCACAGAGGTTTCAATCCATCAGACAAGTCTACAAATAGCCTATCGGGCCAGCTTTGCAGCTGAGACCTGGGGAGCACGTTCTGGTTGTCCTCGGCGGGGGGATTAGGCGGTCCGGGTGAACTGAGGTGACCAAACTGGATCCTGCTGTCACACACACCCGGCCTCCTTCTTATCCAGCAGCTTGATGCTGGGCTTCTTTCTACAATGAGCAGACACTGAGGTCAAATGAAAGCTTTTATTTCCCTTCTACGTCCAAGATGGTGGGCAAGCGTCCACCAGATACATAAGAAACCCAAGGGCGTCTTGAGCAGGCAGACGGCTTGCAGCGAGGTCCCGGTGCCGCAGGACGCCTCACGTCTGCACGGGATCTGAAGGGGAGGCGAGGACTTGGTGGTCGGTGGCCCATCCTCCTCCTGGTGGTGGCACTTGTATTGCCAGCCCTTCTGGGCGTGACAAGGAGCAGCGGCTCCAGGTGTTAGAGCATGCAGGTGAGCTAGGAGATGCCGACACGGCGTGGCCCGCGAGCCCAGGGGGTGGTCATCCTACCGCAGAACACACCTGATGGAAGTGTAGGTGCTCCCCCTCCCAGCGGAGAAATTCCACGGTGCCTTTATGGGAAAGGACGATTTCTATCGCTTTTAATTAGAGGAAGGGGACACCCAGGTCAGGAGACAGAGTTATGAGTTTTCTGTGGCCCCACGGGGAGCTTTGGGTTGAACTCGAGGCCTGGGGAGGGGAGGGCCTTTCTGCTGATAAACTTGTGTGGCTGGTGGAGGGGGGGCCTTCCTCTGCTGGTTGTGCTGGGCCCGGTGGCCAGGAGGCGGTGGCCGATGACCCGGGGCCTGGGGCCGATGACTGGGCGGTGGAGGAGGCCGGGACGCAGCGGGACTTTGAGGAGTCGAGCCTGGCACCTGGC
The DNA here is from genome assembly GCF_018350195.1 of Panthera tigris. Taxonomy (NCBI): domain Eukaryota; kingdom Metazoa; phylum Chordata; class Mammalia; order Carnivora; family Felidae; genus Panthera; species Panthera tigris. Next base: position 99,044,763 of record NC_056667.1, on the reverse strand, counting down.
AGGGCTTCGGGCCCCTTTTCTTGGTGGTTAGTCTGCATGCTCTTATCTCCAGCTCTTCATCTGCAACAATAAAACCTCTGACAGGTCTCTCGGTAAGATAGGATTGGTGTAAATATTTAACGAGTGGTAAATATTTACCACCTACGTGCAAAACGCCATGCTAGCTGTTTGGGGGGATGCGATGAGGCAGAAGCCCCCTCTGCGCTCTAAAATGTCCAGGTCCTGTAGGAGAGACAGAAACGCCCACCGGCAGGGTGGAGTGAGAGCCCAGGGCTTCCAGAACTCAGGGAGCCAGAGGCAAAGAGGCGGGGAGAGGAGAGGGCTTTGTGTCTGGGTGTTCTGACGATATGGACCTCAGAACCCTGCCTCTGGGTTATCCAAGAGAACATGCCCAGAGGGGACCCTGTGGTTAGAGCCCTCAGGGCAGGAGCTTAATAGAGGGGACATCAGCAACAGCCTGCCTTCAGGTGGGTTTCCCTGTTAGATCTGCCTTTCATGCAGGTTTGTTCCAAGGAACGTGAGCAAGAGGCTTTTGAGACCTTAGAAACTCCCTAGTGTCTATGCATTTCTCAGAAATTCACAAGCCAGCCCCATCCTCTTCGGGTTGGCAGGAAAAGAACTTCTCGCCCCGTCTGGAATTTTCCATGATGTGTGACTGCCCTCCACGAAGGCAGGGCCACAACTCCCAGTAACGTGGTTGTTCCTTTGCTGTCTTAAAACCACACGGGCAATCTGTGAGGAGGCTTCCTACTTCTCTAGGCCTGGAGGGCCCCGCTGGCCCCTCGGGCCTCCCTGGGCTACGAGGGAGGCGTTCTGGTCTCTGTGTCCAAAGCCATCCTTGGTGGGGGGGGGGGGCTCCCAAGGGAGCTAGGAAGAGGGTGTCCTCCTGGGGCCAACGAATGGCCCTACATGTCAGTATGGAGCGGGTACAGCCCCGGGAATCACAGGCCCCCTCTGAACACCCCCCCCCCCCAGCTTCAGGTGAGGCTGCCCGTGGAAGAGTCGCCCCTCATGGCGGAAAATGCAGTCTCAGGTGGCTTTGAACGTGAAGACTCAGAGTCTAACAACATGGTTGTGACACGTGAGGGGCCAGAGTGCTCTGTGCACCAAAGGTCAAGGGCACAGAAAGGGAAAAACACATCCTCTATGCCACCTTTGCTGGCCCGAGGTAGCGGTGGGTACGCCAGCACGCTGTGGAGAGGACCTTGACCCTGACCCCAATTCCCAGCAGTGGGGCTCTTATAGACCTCGTCTAAGGCAAGCTTGGGCTGCCCATTTGTCCGCCACCCACCGTCCCGTCCGTTTGTTCTTCAAACATCTATTCCCTGTCTTCTGGGTTCGGGTGCCATGGCTAAAGTAGCAGCAACAGCTCGGAAGCCTGAAATCAAGTGACACAGAGCGGAACCGCACACAATGCACACAATGTCCATCTCCGGTGAGAGCCCGGAGGGGTGCAGGCAGAGCCCAGGGGCTCCGGGAGGAGGGGTGGGGTGTGGCCAAGTGGCTGAGACCCCAGGCCGGCTCGCACAGACGGGTGAGCTGGGGCTCGGAGCGGCCTGCCTGGCAGAGCAGGACTGTGGGGCCCGGTTTGCCCACGCCTGTCACTTCAGCCACTGCCCAAATGTCTGCTCCCAGGAATTACTCCACACTCAGTGTCCTTTCTCACTCATCTCATCTCCTGGGTACGCACCCGGGGCCCAGACTAGGGTGACGCAAGCAAGACGCCCAGGGCATGGCCTTGAAAGAGCCCTCACTCTCAGGGTTGGGCAAGGGCAGCGTGGGCCCTGAGGGCGATGGTCTCCTTCAATTTTGCTTCATTTGATGGGCTCCCGGCTTATATCGCCCTCGTCCTGACTCAGCCCGCTGGCCATAGGATTGGGAAGGAATCACTTACCCTCACTGAGCTTGAATTTCCTCACCTGTATGGATATTATCTATCTCACAGGATCACCGAGACAGTTGGATATGATAATGAACACGAAGCATTCTGTTACGGAGATAAGTGCCTGGCACAAGTGACCGCTTGTCAGCGTCGGCTAATGATCACGCTGGTCACTTTGGCCTGGCGAAAGCAGGGATCGCCTTGTCACGGGGTGCCACACGAGGGCCATGTTGGAAGAATATGTGGTCTTTGACCATCAGGCAGTGGACAAATGCAGGGGGACTCGGGCAGAGAACCGCCTGAGCAGGGCACAGGGGTGACGGAGCTATGCGTGCCTGTGGGACTCGGCAAGCAATTCTGCTCCACGGGGGCAGAGAGCGCTGGAAAGATGGTGGTGGAAATATGGCGCCACACTGGGGGCAGTGGTGTGGCAGGACATGGGGCTGAGGGGCAGGGGCCCGAAGGAGACCCAAGGCGAGAAGTCTGAAGGAAGCAAGCTAAATCCAAAGGGGGTCCAAGGCCACCCCCGCTGGGGCAGGTTCAGCCCACGTCCTTGTTAGCGTGGCACTGCCGGTGGCTGGCATGGGCCTCCCGGGCCCGCTCTAGGAAGAGACCCAGAGTGAGGGGACCCAGCCCTACAGTGAATGGCAGATTGCCCAGGACCCGAGGGACCTTCCTGCCTGGCTGCACGGCTTGCTGTTGGCCAGACACAGCTTACTGGACGCTCCTGGAGCATGGGGCCCCACCCCCACCCCAGAGCCTGCAGGGACACCTAAGGCACCGTCATGTGAACTCACTGCCTTGGGTGGCCTGTACTGTATGCTCTTTGAGCCCAGCTCCCCACTTCTGAGCCTAACGTTCTCATTCTTGGTGGCTGTTGGAGTCCTGACTTGCGGACTGTTGGAGTCCTGACTTGTTGGAGTCCTGACTTGCGGACGCAACAGTCCCAGAACTAGCACGTTCCGTCTGAACAACAAATCGGAAAGGGGGGCATAAACCCCTGGTTTTAGACCATACGTGTCCTCGCAGGTCCCTGAAATTGTACCTGTGCTCCTAGGAGCCTGGTCCTGAACACATCTCGGGCCGCCCTCTCAAGAGAGGATGAGATGTTTGTTGATGGAAACCATGTTTTGATGGTAACCGTTCTACCCACGTAGAGACGTGTGGCTCATTCGAAATAGGTCCGCATAGGCCTTCACCGAGTCAGCCTCGGCGGGGGATTCCAGGAGGCCAACCAGGATTCGGCTTCTCACAGCTCTCCTACTGTCGCCACCGAGAATGTGTTTTTCAAAGATCAAGCTAACCACAAAATGGAACACAGTGTAACCGCTGGTGATAAGCCTGACATCCTCAAACTCCCCATCTCCATTATTTTCTTTCCAGACTCAGAGTGTCGTCCCCATGAGTTGTTTCCATGGGGATTTTGCCTGGGGCCTGCAGGGGGACAGAAGTGGGGGGGCGGGGGGCGGGGGGGGGACTTACCATTCTTCCTACTGTTCTGTTTTTTCCTCTTGTTGATGTAGAAAATGAGTAGCACCATGAAGATGACGAACAAGGTGCTTCCTCCACAAACACCAATAATGAAATACAGGTCCAGACCCTTCTCTGCAAGAGGAACAGGAGTGGCTGGAGCGGGGGAGGGGCCCCGGGCAGAGCGGCCATCTCACTGCGCTGGCCAAGGACTCCTGCCTCCCGCATGACGCGGATAAAAAGAGCCTGATGGGACTTTTCAACCTCAGAAAAGCCGAGCTCGTGGAGGCTCTCAATTGTGTCAGCCTCCAAAAGGGCAGGGTCCAGGATAAGCCCCCCAACCCCAGATGGCTCCTGGGGGGGGCGGGGTGCGGGCAGCTGGTCTGGACTGGAAATGCCAAATTCCTCGTGCGCTGGGACATTGTCCACTGCTCCTCATCAAGGCGCATGTCACAGAAGTTTAGCTCTGAGGAGGAGTTTAGAGACAATCTAGCGTCACCTTCAAGTTTCACAGACAGGCCCAGAGAGGGAGGATGAGTTGCCTGAGGCCACACAGCATCTGTTTCTGAGTGGTTCCTTTAAGCAGCCCCTCGTGTCCAGGTTTCTGCACTATTTACCCACCTTCATCTCTGGCTGCCCTCCTGCACCATTTTTTCCCCCTCACCCTCTTGACCAGGCATTTTCCAAAGACTTGGGGTAAATCTTTCAGTTGTCCGGCCCACTGGCCAGCAACCCCTCCCGGATTTTCCCCGGCCAGTGAGAGAACCTCACACACACAGTGAGTTAGCAGCAGCCGTGGATTTGATCTTCAGCTCACAGACCGTCAGTGGCTGTAATGCAACGAGGCTGACAACAACTCTGTGTGCAGAGAAATGGGTTTGAATCCAGGCTCTTCTAGGCAAGAGCTGTGTGACCTTTGGTAAGTGACTCCACCTCTCTGAGCCTGTTCCATTCTTCATAAAAGGGAGATCATGAAACTTACATCACAGGGTGGCTGTTGGAGGTCAATCAGATAATGGATGTGAAAGTGCTTTGTAAACTGTAAAACAACATATAGGGGTGAGGTCTTGTTCTTAGTAGAGCCCTGTGCACTGGTGATTCTGGGAGCCATTTCCCGGGAGAGGTGCTGGGCCGGCTGCCCTTTGTGAGTCAACAGCAGTTAGAGAGGCAGCAGCTGGGGCCGTGTGGCAGGGGACTGGCACATCTGGAGAACAAACTGGAGCTCAGCCAGTGTCACAAGGAAACCCTTTTCCAGCCCAACGTCCCCAGGAAGACCCTGTTACCCGGGAAGTCCAGGATGGGCCCTGGGAGCAGGCCAGAGGCCCGAGAAGCAAACTGAACAGATCTGACTGCACAGTTTGTTCATTCTCTCTTTCCTCGGGTCTCTCTCTGCCCCATTCTTTGCCTGCCGGTTACACAACCTCTCCCTGCCATGTGGACGAAGGTGCCTCCATTCGAAAAGCAGGCAGGACACTAAGCTCCCGTTCCATGGGACCGAGAAAGCATTGGGTCCTTTAGGCTCCTCAGGCTGGAGCCAGGGGCTGCTGGAGTCTCGGGCTCAACTGCCCAGGATCTGAGACAGGTCAGGGAGTGCAGGCCGAGCCACGCAGCCATGGGGCGGCCACACCCCAGTGTGGGGGCACTGGGAGATACGCGGGCATGCCTCACACCGCCCGCTGGCAGGCCTGTCCGGAGTGGCCCTTCGAGGCACCTGGGGTGCTCTCCACAGGGAACCTTCCAGCTTGTCTCAGAGGCGGCCATGGCCCCATCATTTAAAACCACACCCTCTCCGTCTCTGAATCCAAGCGTTCGGCTTCCTGTGTGCCCTCCTGGAGATGATGTGCCCCTATGTTCTTGTGATGGGGTCCTTCTTCTGCCTCCAAACCTGCTCCTCCCTCAGGGTTTTGGTTTCAAGGACAGGCTCACCTCTGCTGAGCCAAATGGTTAGTCTTGTCCTTGCCCCGCTCTGGCTTGGCCCTTGAAAATGATCCCTTTGAGGGTACCTGCACCTCCCCCGGGGCCCTCCCAAGGTGTTCTTCCCATCTCTTTCTCGGCCCTTCCTCGGACTGGCGTCTGCTCTGCACCACAGAGGAAGGGACACGAAGGTTCCACCTTTGAGCCTTGGCTTCTCCCGAGGCCCTTCCTGACTCCCTCCATCCCTGATGCACACACATGTCTATACTCGTGGGCTCTGGCTAAAATAAACATGAAGAGCAGGGTTGCCCGATAAAACACAGGACACCCAGGTTCATTTGAATTTTGGATAAACAATGGATAAGTTTTAGCATAAGTATGTCCCATGAAGCACTTAGAAGATACTTATACTGTCTTTTGTATTTGCTAAGTGGGGCAGCTCTGATCAGGGGCCTCCCAGAAGGGGGAAAAGAGGTTGTGAAGTCAAGAAGGGACCGATAGATTCACGCAGGGAGCCTCAGTGATCAGGGGGCAGGGGGGCGCGGAGCCATGGCTGGGGACCAACATGAAGAGTGAAGTGATGCTGGTCTAAGCGTGTGGTGGGCAGACTCTAAGCTGGCCCCCACAGCCCCCCACCTCCGGGTATTCCCATCTCTGTGCAGTCCCCTCCTATGCATGTGGGCTGGGCTTACTGAGTTGCTTCTGAAGAACAGAACACAGCAGAAGTGATGGGATATGTCTCCTGAGGTGAAGTTACAAAGAGACTGTGGCTTTGGTCCCGGGTACTTACTCTTTTTCTTAGCCAGCAAGGAGGGAAGCTAGCAGCCATATTGTGAGGTGGCCCAACGGTCCACGTGAACGAGCCTGGACATGGACCCTCCCCGCACCGAGCCTGGGCCTGACTGACATGACTGTGGTCCCTGCCGGTGTGTTGACTGCGGCCTCACGGAAGACTGAGCCAGAACCAGCCAGCAAAATCATTCCCAGACTCATGACTCACAGACACTGGGAGACAGGAACTGTCATTGCAAGCCACTAACAAAAGTAATCTGTTATGCAGCAACAGATAACTAATTGAAAGTATATATGAAAAAGCCTCACTTCTGACTTCATACCAGTTCAGGGCTGTTTCCAGAGGCAGCTAACCAGCCATAGTCCCTGTAGAGACTCAGGGCGTCTGGCCAATTAACTATTTGTGTGTGTGTTCGGTGTCCCTTCAGAGGGGTTAACCAGACAGCACGGGAAAGGTACTCACAGGATACCAGAAGAAGAGACTTTTGGAGCTCATGGCGCTCATTCTCTTTGTGGACCAGGTGACAGAAGCCCAGAGATGGGGGTGGGGGTGGGGGAGCTCTGACGAGGTAATCTTGCTAAATTTGGACAGACCCAAACTAGAAGTCCAGGCCCCTGGTCCCCAGAGCTCCCACTACCACAGGCTGCCTCTCAAGAATTACTTCCAGGGGTCATGTCAAGCTGGGGACCCTGGAGAAGAGTTTAAACTCTTAGAGTTTCAGGACTTCCTGGTGCTGACACCACACGGGGCTGTCAGCTCTGTGGTGGGAGGAGCTTCGCCTCACTGTGTCCACCGTCCTCCCTGGCCGTGAGCGTGTCCTCTCCCCGTACCCCCCTAACTTCTGGGTTTATACGGCCCTTCTACCTTTGCTCCTGGTAGGAAGTACTGCCCATCTCCCTTGTACAAAGTAATCTTTTTTTGCTCCCTTCTCCATCATTACCTTGGGAGTCACAATCCTGGTCACTGACTAGCTGAGGGACCTCGAGCAAGTCAGTTGACCTCTCTGGGAAATGGGGATTTGCATGAGATAAACCTCGACAGTTCCTTCAGAGGATCTTTTCGATTGCCCGATGTTAAATTGTGCTCCATGGACGGACGCCCAAGAACACCCCACCCCTCTCTCCTTCAAGGCTTCCCTTGAAGGGTTCCAGAAGGAAGAGGTGTGTTTTCAAAGGGCTGCCTCTCAGCCCAGTCCCCTGTGCCCCAGAGGGAGTCTCTGCCCCAGACCTGACAGGCTGTGTTTGCCAAATGAGCTTGGGATGTCTGACCAGTGTTTGCCACGCACCTGAACAAGTGATCATCTTCACGTCACTTTCCTTGCTGACTTTGTTTTCTGCCGTGCAGTTGACTAATATCTTCCGCTTGTTTGTAAACCTGTATGTGCTGAACTTCGAAGAAACGGGCTTGATACTGGTCCCATTTACGTACAGTTTTAATTCAGGGTCTGTTCCATTTGATATCTTACAGACCAGGGTTTTGTTGATACAATTCCAGTCGATGTTAGGCGTTGAGACCTTCTCTGGAAAAAAAAAAAAAAAAAAGATCCAATTCATAGTAGACCATTTTCTGATTTTAACTGACATACTTATTTACGGAGGGGGGAATGGAGTTAGTCTGGGACCAAGAGACGATTTCCGAGACCACTAGCTATTGTTGCAAATCCTTTTTATTTAAAAAAAATTTTTTTAATGTTTATTTTATTTTTGACAGAGAGAGACAGAGCATGAGTGGGGGAGGGGCAGAGCGAGAGGGAGACACAGAATCGGAAGCAGGCTCCAGGTTCTGAGCTGTCAGCGCAGAGCCCGATGTGGGGCTCAGACTCATGAACTGCGAGATCATGACCTGAGCCGAAGTCGGATGTTCAACTGACTGAGCCACCCAGGCGCCCCCATTTTTATTTTTTTTATACAGCACACTCAGAACAATTTTTTTATGACGTTCATAGATACATCATATGAGCAGGAAAAAAATGCATCCTGTCAAATGTTTATGTGCTATTTTATACCTCAAAATGTTTTCACATACATGATGTCACTTAATCTTAACAAAGAGAAGAGGCTGATTTTTCTTGCCATTTACAGTGGACATCCCCAAAGCCCTGAGAGGTTCAATGGTGATCTAAGGGCACCCACTAATAAATGGCAGATAACGGGAGGAGCTCACTCTTCTAAGCCCAAGTTCAGGAGCATGGGTAAGACAGCATGTCTTGATCCCCAAAACTTGAGGGGGGCAATGCTTCCAAGCAGCCAGGAACCCTACCCTGGAGGTGTTGTTACATGTGTGGTCTGGGACCTTGGTCACAAACAGACCCTACTCCCATCCATCCACCAGGTCCTGGGAGGAGAGGGCCGGGTGTGCAGCTCAAGTTCTGGGGTGAGTGGGTACCAGCCCCTCATAATCATCAACTCCTTGCCTCTCTTTTTCTGACACAATAATATTCCAAGGCTGCGTCATGAAAGAAAAAGCCCTTGGCTTCACACAGGGCTGGTCCAAATCCTAACGTCACCACTTCTTAGCTGTCTGACCTCCTCCTTTTTCTTCTCTTCTGTCCTTGTTCTCACCCTTGCTCTCTTTTCCCAGACTTAACCACCTTTCTCGCTCAATTTCTCTCCATCCGTTATGCAGCCAGATGGCTGCTTTTTCAATGACCCCTCCCTCCCTGCCTCCCAGGCAATGTATCTTCTCTGTGCACGTTCCCATCAAATTTCATTTCTGCTCTAGTAGATAGGTATGCAGAAATTAACTTTTCTTCCCATCCCAAGATTCTTTGGGGTCCAGAATGAACCGGATGGAGGGCCTACAAGGCAGGGGCAGTGAAGAGTCTAGGGGTCAAGTCAAGGTGTCTATTTGCCTTTTCAAAATGGAAAGAATCTTCTTTCTATTTCTAACAGTAACATCTAGTCATTGTAAAACTTGATCAGCTACAGTAACATGTTTCAAGATTAAAAAATCGCGTGTAATTCTACTACCCAGAGTCAATAGACGCTTTTGATACGTAACACACGTACACATAATGTTTTAAAAACTAAAACTGGATCGTATGATTTTGTAGTCTGCTTTTTTCCCTCCTTACTGATGATCTGTTATGAAATTCTTTCCTTTCTGAACATCAAGAAATATTCATCTCCCCATCTTTTTAAATGAGGTGTCTTAATTTAATGAAGAAGTTTGTAACTGCTGGGGACTTTGTGACCCTTTCCAGTTTTTCACTAACATAAACCACACAGCGATGAGCAGGTTCTTGGAGCCACGTCTTTGTAAATGTCCTCTCTGTAAGTAGCTTCCCGGAAGAGGCATGGCTGGATCCAGTGGGGGCACATCACATAGACGAGAACTCCCTAGATCCAGGTTGCTAGGATTTATTAGTTCTCTCCTAAGCTCTCTTTTAAGAGAACTTCTGATGCCTCTTTAGCCAGGGGCAGCAGCCTCCTCAAGGAAACTGAAACTATAGATGTGTGAAGAAACAGGGTTGGGGTAGGGCATCAGCACTGAGCAAATGGGTATTGGGTCCCAGGTACTGTCCAGCACCTTTGCTCAGTTATCTCATTGAATATCCCATGGAGTTATTATTACACAAATCAGGCTCAGAGCAGACAGAGAATTTGCCCAAGGCCATGTTGCAAGTAATGAGGACCAGACCACAAGCTGAATTAAGATGCCGTGTGACACTCACACACACACACACACACACACACACACACACACAGACTCACTCACTCAGCAGGCACCAGTCGTGTCATGGAAAGATCTCTGTCTTTTGGCCAAGGAGAGTGGGGGTTATTTTTGGGTAATGAACACATTCTACAATCAGTTGTGAGCTAGTTGCCTAACTGAATATACCAAAAGCCATTGAATTGTACACTTTAAAAGGGTGAATTTCTGGTATGTGAATTCTATCTCAATAAAGCTGTTTGGTGGGGGGGGGGGGGAAATGTCACCATCCTCGTTAAGAGAAGCGCTGAACTTGCACCCTGACTCTGCTCCTGTCAAACTGTGAGACTTCGGACAAGTTGCTCCTGATTCCCTCTGGATGATAAGAGGATGCTGTCCGCATTGCTGGGAACCTTAAACAGGATCACGTAGCAGGGCACCTGATGCCTAGTTGATAAGCCATCATCACTGCGTTACTAGATGAGACACACGTGTAAGGCTCGTGTTCAGGAGAGGACACTTGAGCCCATATGGACAGGAGTCAGGAGAGCTGTGTTCCCAGGGCCCGGAAGCAGAGGCCCCTTCCGGCTCTGTTCTTAGTCTCACCCCATTTCTGGAATATCCTCTCTGTTCAGGGTTGCAGAACTAGGGTATGGAAAGTTGTCATTTGCAGGGAGCTGGCCCATCTGGGATTGCTAGAGTGGGGGCTGGGAACAGGCCGGAGGGTGATCCTAGGGAGGGGGAAGGGACCTCGTCTCTGGCGACAATTCCTGTGCGAAGCACAGAAATATTGATTTATTTGCCCCCTGAAACTCTGGCTCATGCTGTTGCTGGAGTTCCTGTCTTTCTCCCCAAGCTTCTCTTCCTCCTATTGCGCCCCTCCCCCTGCTGAGGGTCTCCTGGACTTTCAACTTGAGTGTCATTCAATTTCACTTTCTCTTCCTTGTCTGCTGTACCCAGACCAACTTGCCCATCCTTCCCCGCCCCCCCACCCCCGTGTACCCTGCTTCCTCATTTACAGGCACCCTTTATCGAGGCCAGTGGTCGCGCTTTGGCTGCCCATGAGTCAGCTGGGGTGCTCGAACACCTGCTGATGCCCCGGCCCCATGCCAGGGAGTTCGGATTTGATTGGTCCGGGCTGGGACCTAGGCACCGGTAACCTTTCCCAGCACCTCAGTTGACTCTAACAGGCAGCCTGAGTTACGAATCACCAGCCAGCTCCTTCTCACCTCACTCAGATTATAGCAGCAGCTCCCTGGCTCGCCGGCCCTCCCAGCCCACCACACACAGCCAGCCACCCCTGGCGTACCTTCTACAGAGAGCAGCAAGAGTTAACTTCTGCTTCTGATCGCTCTCCTGTTGAGTAGATCTCAAACATGGGCCGTTCATCTTTAAATTCATCACTTCCAGCCCTTTAGGGCTTAGAACGACTCCTTCAGGGCATCCTGGCTTCAAACGGCTCTCCCGATGGAAGACCCAGTACTCTCCAGCTAGCCTGCCCCACACCCCGCTTGCTCCTTCACGAGCCACCTGGAATGACCGCTGTTTTCTTCTGCCCACGTGCTCCCCTCCTCCTGATTGATGCCACCTTAATCTGGGTTGGACACTCAGTTCTATATCCCCGTAACCTCTGAAGAGAGCGTTTTAGGCAAATAGAGGTGAGGATCTCTCCCCCGTGGATTTCCACACGTGTGGACCTCATCTTTTCCACAGGACTGGAGCCCTCACTGAGCTGGGAGAGAGGCATTAGATTTTTTTTTTTTTTTTAGAGCTCGCCCAAGGCCAAGGTCAGGCCGGGCCGGTCCCTAAATGCTATTCCCCTACTTACTAAACAGCACCCATGCTGAGATGAAGGAATTTAGGGAATAAAGACTTACCTTGAATCTTCAGCTGAAATGTTTTTTCCAACGCATTCTTTCCATCCTTATCGTATATGACTACCTTGTAGGTATCGCTGTCTTCTAGCATCAGATGTTTAATTTTCAGAGTTCCATTCACTGACACATTATATTTTTCATCTGGATTCTTAGGCTTGTTGCTAATTTGGAACCTCACCACCTTCTTTTTGCCTTTTTCCCAGTGTATATCATCTATATTAATCATTTGAAAACCAGGAATGTCCAGGTTGATGTCCTGACCCAGGGTACCCCAGACGATATCATCATTTGCAGGAGCTGCACCTATAAAAAGCAAGACAGTTACTGAGATCTTGAGACTCCCTGCCAGAGAAAGCTGGGCTCTGGCCTCTTCGACTCTAACACTCGCCCCAAGGTCGCCAGTGGAGACCCACGCCACCTTACCTTGGATGGAAAAGACGAAAATCAGAAGGAAGATTTGACATGCGAGGCTCATCTTTGGGATTAGTTTCCTTGTTGTGATTCTGAGCTCTTCCTGCAAAAGGAACTGAAGTAAGACCAGTGGAATCCACCCTCTGAGAACGAAACCACGTGCCTCTCTTTTTTGCTTCTTCTACTGCAGCAATCACACACACACACACACACACACACACACACACACATGCATGCACATCCAACCCTGCTGATGTGCTCCTTTACCAAAGCAGGTATGTCTGTAGGGGTACAGGTCTTCTTACCACATTTTAATCCTCACAAAGACCTTGGGTGGGTTTTACTAGCCCCCTCAAAGACAAAAGGAACCAGGAGGCTAAGTAAACCGCTCGGGATTCCCCTTTGGTTACCGAGGATTCAAACCTAACCATTGTACCCATTCCGCTACATGGCCTCTAGCAAGATCACATAAAAATACAGGTAAATGCTCCTGAGTATCATCGCACAAACCTGTATCCTATGATTAAAAGCAGTGGGAAACGTATGCATGTGAAAGAAGTATGACAGTGGATGTTTTTCTCGTTCTCGAAAGACGTATTTTTACATCCTAAAATTCTTTGCGATTAGAAAGAAATATAAGCCGAGTCTCGCCTGTAAAGACTTGAAATCCCCCAGAGCTTATGTTTAGCAGACATTTTACAACTCTGTTGAAATTCAGTTAGGTAAATAAAAACTTGTTCCCAAACAAACAACAATGCATAGAGTCTGTGGAATAATACCATCAAACAACCAGAACGAATCATTCAGAACATTTACGACGGATAACACTACAGATGGTTAAAAAAGAGAAAAGGAAAAGTGAGAGAGGATTCAGGAAGAGGGAAGAAATTTGCGAGTCAGGGAGAGAAACAAAGTGATGCATTGATAGATGCACACAGAAAAAAAATGCACCGAGAGAGCCAGCCACGGAGAAAAGGGACACCCGATGACGGATTTCCAAAGTGTCTAGTTTTGTGCTTCCTTAGGATAGAGTGAGTAAAAATTTTAAGACTATGCTTGCTTGCTTTTTTTAAAATTTAGGCACAAATATGAATATTATCTCTGAGAAAATTGCCCAGGAAATAAAATTAAGTCAAAGCAATGGATCTCAACCACTGGGTAAAAGGAAACCTACACAGAACATTTACAGCACAGAACCTGCTTTGGATCCTCTATCCCCCTCTCCCTCTGCACCCCCTCCCCCACACACATGCTTTCTTCCTCTCTCGAAAATAAACATTTTTAAAAAGTGACATTTACTTATAGGCAAAAAGATGAACAAAATGAAAAAACATGCTGGAAAATATTTGCCACATATACGAAAAATTATTAATATCCAAGATCTAGAACTGTTTCCCATTAATAAGAAAAGAAAAACTCAAGTTTTTTTAATTGGGCAAGGATACAAACGAGCAGTCTATAGAAGAAATGCTTAATAGAAGAAATGCCAAGCACATGACAGGACATCTAGCATAGCCATGAAATACCATTATCACCACCAGATTGGCAACATTGGAAAAGATAATAATTTACATTATTGTCAAGAGTATAGGAGAAACATGCATCTTTGTACGATAGGGAAGGGAGTACACATCCATACTTCATGGGGAATGAAATTTGGCAATATCTGCCAACTTCAAAATATATATATATTTTTACCGAGTAATTTTAATTTGAGAAATCTGTCTTACACAGGTATTTACATAAATGTGCAAAAATTCTGTTCAAGGATGTTTGTTGTAGCGTTTTTTTTTTTTTGTAGTAGAAACTTGCAAACAACTAAAATTACAATATATTCATCTTATGAAATTCGGCATCAAGGTTAAAGTAGAATGAAGTAGACCTAACAGTGAGAATTATACTACATTATATCATATTATATATTACAATTAGTGGATGCACTGGGGGAAAAAGTCCAGAAGGATGCTGCTGCCCTTTTAACAGTGTTCCTCCTTCAAGACTTCGATTTCGAGGAGGCTGATGAGAATTGTGCACTTTCTTTTTTAATTTTTTTTTTACATCTATTTATTTTTGAGAGACAGAGAGAGACGGAGCACGAGGAGGAGAGGGAGACACAGACTCTGAAGCAGGCTCCAGGCTCTGAGCCTGACGCGGGGCTCGAACCCACAAACCGTGAGATCACGACCCGAGCTGAAGCCGTTCGTCCAACCGACTGAGTCACCCAGGCGCCCCAGAAATGTGCACTTTTGACTTTACCAACTTCTGTGAGGTCAGAAATTTCGGTAACAAACGCTATTTTTGTAACGAAGTTTTTTATGTCTTTTTTTAAATAAAGGATGCTTCAGACACACGTGATTTTTTCAAAAGCACAGGCAGATTCTGAGATAGCATTAGCATCCAGCTTTCCACTCGTAAGTGACCAGCCCACTAGCTGGCTGCCCAACTTCAAACAGATCTGGTCTTGCCTCTGTGGCGGCCATTGTATTATCTGCCTCAGCTTTTAAAGGCAGTTGCCGCCCCCTCTCCCTCCCACTTCCCTGACAGTTTTTCCTATGCTTTCATGGAGCAAATGGAAAGCAGCTTTCTGTTCTTCTTTTTGAAACAATAATTTTCTCTTCCAGCTCATTCACTTCTAAGTAATGAGCATGACACCCAGGGCACGGACCGTGAAAAAGGAAGGGATTGGCAGATCTGACTATTAAAGTTTAAAACTTTTGTACATACAACCCCCTAAGAAACATTAAAAGACAAAGTACTAAGTGGGGCAAATGAATTGCCAGATGTATGACAAAAGCTAATATCCTTGAAATGAATTTTTTTTTTTTGCATAAATGTAGAGAGAAAAGACGGACACCTTGATGTTAAAAATGGGTCAAGGTCGTAAAAGGGACAATTCATAAAAGAAGAAATGCAACTGAAAAATAGGCCCATGAGAAAGTAGCCAATTTATTAACAAACAAAGCAATGGAAGTTTTAACATAGATTCTCATTTTTCATTAAAAAAATGAAATACAGGCCCCTGGGTGGCTCAGTCAGTTTAAGTGTCCAACTTTTGATTTCAGCTCAGGTCATGATCTCATGGGTCGTGATTTCGAGCCCCGTGTTGGGCTCCGTGCTGACAGCTCAGAGCCTGGAACCTGCTTCGGATTCTGTGTCTCCCTCTCTATCTCTATCCCTCCCCCACTTGTGCTCTCTCTCTCTCTCTCTCTCTCTGTCAAAAGCAAATAAACATTAAAATTAAATTAAAATTAAAAGAATTGAACTATACAGTGTTGATGATAAGTGAAAACAGACCTTCTGGTATATGGCCAGAAGAAATGCAAATCAGCGTAGAGTTTCTGGTAGAAAATGTGTCAGTGTGAATCAGAAGCATCAAAAATATTAATATTTGGACCCAGCAAGTCCATACCAATGATTTTGTCTTCTGGAAATAAGGAAGGACTCATAAGACTTGGCTCTAAGTTTATACACTGGTCTCTTTTACAAGTCAAACTTGGAAGCAATTTAAACGTCTGAGAGGAGGAAGTTGGTTGAGTTAATCACAATACGGACAAACTGCCTATGAAAAACAAAGGCCACAATAAGCAATATAATCTCACTGCTGCTTCTCAAAAAGTGTGTTGGGCAATGCAATACTACTCGGCAATGAGAAAGAACGAAATATGGCCCTTTGTAGCAACGTGGATGGAACTGGAGAGTGTGATGCTAAGTGAAATAAGCCATACAGAGAAAGACAGATACCATATGTTTTCACTCTTATGTGGATCCTGAGAAACTTAACAGAAACCCATGGAGGAGGGGAAGGAAAAAAAAAAAAGAGGTTAGAGTGGGAGAGAGCCAAAGCATAAGAGACTCTTAAAAACTGAGAACAAACTGAGGGTTGATGGGGGGTGGGAGGGAGGGGAGGGTGGGTGATGGGTATTGAGGAGGGCACCTTTTGGGATGAGCACTGGGTGTTGTATGGAAACCAATTTGACAATAAACTTCATATATTGGAAAAACAACAAAAAACAAAAAACAAAAAGTGTGTTGGGTATGTGTTTTCAAAGGATGTCCAGCAGGGCGTGGACCCCTGCATGGCGGGATAATGGCCATTGCTCTGTTGTCCGTGGTTTTGTCACTCTTCTAATATTTCTAACTTGATCGCATATTGCATTTCGACTGAAACTGAAACGTTTATTTCGATTCTCCGTGGGCCCCATACTTAGTTAAAAGCTCCAGCACCACGGGCGAGTGAAGCGCCTGTCTTGGAATGTGAGGTTCCAGGAAAACACAGTAGAAAACACAGTGGGCGACTCATCCCGGTTTCTCCCTCACCGTCCTCACCGCGGAAACCGTCCTCTGGGGCTTCTCTTGCTCTGTCTTCATGGACCCTTTTTCTTGCCCGACTAATACTCCTGGGGAA
Organism: Panthera tigris; assembly: GCF_018350195.1. NCBI lineage: Eukaryota > Metazoa > Chordata > Mammalia > Carnivora > Felidae > Panthera > Panthera tigris. Next base: position 99,028,360 of record NC_056667.1, on the reverse strand, counting down.
ATGGATGAAAGGGAAGACGGGAAGAAGCCGAGCAGGAGGAGGAAGAAGGAAGCGTTCTCAGAGGCTGCTGTGGGACCAACTCCTATCCCTGATCAGGGAAATGCCCCCTGTCCTGACCCCCACCGCCCTCTCTTGGGGTCAAGGTAACGCACTGGGGGGAACCAGGCAGTGCTGACCCTGGCAGTTCATACCCGACCGAATGTTGTCAGTTGCTGGATGTTGTTTTATTATTATTTTTTTAATGTTTATTTTTGAGAGAGAGAGACAGAGCGTGAGCAGGGCAGGGGCGGAAAGAGGTAGAGAAAGAGACACAGAAGCCGAAGCAGACCCCAGGCTCTGAGCTATCAGCGCAGATCCCCACGTGGGCCTCGAACCCACGAACCACGAGATCGTGACTGAGGCTCAGCCGACGGAGCCACCCAGGCGCCCCTGAGTTGCTGGTCTTTTGAGCGGAAAGAAACTCAGGGAGGGATCTGGCCTCCACATTCCAGTGGAGGGTCCTGAGCTCAGGGAGGCCCAGGTCAGCAGCCAAATCCCCAGCCTCTGGGACACTGTGTGCGTCCTGCTGAGGCCCCCGGCTCATCCTGGCCTCCCTTGACTTAGGAGTCACTAAGTTTGGTCCCATCTTCCTACGAGACATCCATCTCCTCCCTTTGGTGCTTCCCACCGGCCCCTTTCCACACCTTCCCACACGCTCAGGTGAGAAACACGAAAAGGGGGCCGCATGAAGCATGAAGCATGTTAGACTAAAGCCCAGGATTCCAGGGCTTCACGGATGATCGGAAAGGCCACAGCCTGTGTGTGTGTGTGTGTGCAGCCCGGTCCTGCCCACGTCAGCAGGCTGTATACGGACAGTCGCATCAGAACCAGCAGCTGCGGCCACAGCCACTCGTGCTGCACGCAGGCCCACAGGTGGCCTCTAATGCATATGCATGGTGGGAGACCCCGTCTCTGAGAGCCTCCTCCTCTGCCAGGTATTACCTCCGCGGGGGGTGAAAACGGAGTTTTCTTATCTTTTCACGTCTGCCACCCCCGCAGCAGGGAGGACGGCATCAGCCCACGGAAACAGTTCCTGTGCGAAGTCTGGGTTCCTGAGATGAGCATCACCAGCTTGGAAGTCCCCCAGGGGCCAACTGCGTCTGAGGGGAGGGGTACTGAGGGTTGGTCGGCGACCGTGTAATCACGTGATTACAGAGAAGGGCACTGGGGGCCAAGCCGACCCAGCCCACCGCCTGCTAGCTCCCCGGATCTGCGTGTGCAGGCCATGTACTGAGCCTCCGTGGCTCATTCGTGGCTCATCAGCGAGCTCATATTGAGATTCACATGCAGTGACTTGTGTTCAGCCTCCAGGGCGGTGCCTGGCCCCAAAGAGACCCTCCACAAACGCCCATTTTCCTTCCTGTTGGCCACCACATTCCTCACAGAGGGGTCTCCTTAAGCGAAGAAGCCGGAGGATAAAATCGAGAAGCTTCACCTTCAGAAAGAAGCTTGAGGCTCTCCAGAGCCTCTCAATCCTTTCCAGCAAGAAAGTCAGTGGTGTTAGAGCCACAGGAACTAGAAAACTTTACAAGGTTTCTTAGTAAAGGTGCTTTACTTTTTTCTGTTTTTTACTTTTGTAACCTTCCTCTCCCCCCCCCCCCCCCTTTATTTCTCAGGGCAGTTTAGCTAGAAGGCCCACAGGACCTGGGAGTTCGTGATCTAGGAAGCGATGAGGCAGGGGACACAGGGAAACAGAGCGCTTCTGGGCCCCTGGGGTGGGAACACAAGCCCAGGACACAAGGAGGTAGAGCCAGCTGCCGGGAATAGAGGAAAACAGGCCGAGGCCTTGCGCAGCTGGCCGAGAGCAGCGTGCAGCGGGAACTGCCTGCTGACCTTGGTCTAGGCCGCGGGACGGGGTGGCTGGAAGCCCGTGCAGCGCTCTCACAAACAGCGAGAGCCCGATAAATGCTGGTTGTAGGAGCAAGCGAACAGAGAAGGTGAAGGAAGAGTTGGTGCTATGGAATTCAAGCTGGGGGACCCGCGGGCCAGGTATGCTTTCGAACTTCTGCTTGCCAGCTGTGTGCTCTGCAAAGCCTCCACGTCTGAAATGGTGAGGTGCGGAGGCGGCGCTCTGCCTGCTCAACCCAGATCAGAAGGTTATGGCGAGGGCTAGATGAAGTCACCGACGAGAAACCTACACTGTGCACCGGAAGGGTTTGGAAGGTGCGGAGTTGGTGGGAGTGGCCATGAGAATCTTGCAGCGCGCGGGGTGGGGGGCGGGGTGGACCGTGCAGGGCAGGTTTCCGGGAGTTGGGTCAGCGGTGGTCAGACCCCACACCGGGTGAGAGGCTAAGTGCTTCAGGGTCAGGTGCAGAAAAGAAAACCATCACCTCAGGACAACCCAGGAAATTGATCCCTTCCGGCAGCTTCTAGGGCTGCCTTATTTCTCAGGACCTGGAGGCAAAGTCCCTGCCTGTTTCTGCCACCCTCTGGCCAGAATCTGAACTGCACCCTTGCTGATTTCTCTGTCGATGGTTGTTAACACTTAACCTTTGCAAACAGACCGTATATTTGCATAGTGTGTTCGGGCTACGCAGTTTCTCCCTCGAAAATGACATTCTCCCATCCACATAATATCTTTGCAGTTATAAGCATTTTTGTCGATGAACAAGCCAAAGTTTGGAGAAGCTTAATGAATTTCTGGGGAGACTTAGCCAGGAGACGAGCCCAGATTCTCTGGCTGTAAGACCTGTGTTCTTTCTGCTATCACTAGAGATGTGTCGGTTAGTTCTACCCCTACTATGGTAGTTCTCAGAATGGGAGCAGGGCATTCTCCCAGATATCCTCTCCTATCCTTTCCTTCTACCGTGGCCCCCAACTCCCTATACCCCATCTGTATCTGAGGCTGCCCGTGGGCAAGGGGTGGCATGGGCAGTCTCCCCCCCCCCCCCCCCCCCTGCTCCCAGGGACCTCAGACAGGTGAGGGAAGTGAGACAGGCTCCCGGGAAGCAGGGTACCCTTGAGAAGCCTCACAGGTGGAATTCTCAGATCAAAGACGCTCCAGCTGGGAGAAGAGGTGCCTGAGCCAGACCTTGAGAGACCAGCTGGATACAAGTTCATAAAGAGATCAATGATGGGGTGCCTGGGTCAATCGGTTAAACATATGCTCTTGACTTTGGCTAGGTCATGATCTCACAGTTGGTGAGTTTAAGCCCGTCACCAGGCTCTGCCTCTGCACAGAGGCTGCTTGGGGTTCTCTCTGTCCCTCTCTCTCGGCCCCTCCCCTGCTCACATGGTGTATCTCTCTCAAAATAAATAAACTTAAAAAAAAAAAAAAAGAGGCCAATTAAAGACAACCAGGCATGGGCCTGGTGGGAGGGAGTCACAGACACCAGGGAGCCTGGAAGGGAGCCAGTGATTCTGAGAGTGGCAGGCAGAGAAGCTGCAGTGAAAGGTTTCAGAGAAGGATGAAATTCATACTGTTTTCTTTATGTTTCATTTTTTAAAAATATTTATTTGTTTTTGAGAGAGAGAGAGAAACAGAGTGCCAGTAGGGGAGGGGCAGAAGAGAGGGAGACACAGAATCCGAAGCAGGCTCCAGACTCTGAGCTGTCAGCACAGAGCCTGACACGGGGCTCAAACTCACGGACTGTGAGATCATGACCTGAGCCGAAGTCGGACGCTTAACCGACTGAGCCCCCCAGGCATCTAGGATTTCCTTTTTTTTTTTTTTTTAATGGCTGAATAATATTCCATTGTGAATATCTACCACATTTTCTTTATCCATTCATCCACTGAGGGACCCAGGGTTGTTTCAATGTCTGGCTAGTATAAATCATGCTGCAATGAACATGGGGTGTGTGTATCTCTTCAAGACAGTGATTCCATTTCCTGTGGATATATTCCCAGAAGGTGGGATTGCTGAATCACATGGTAGTTCTATTTTTTCATTTTTTGGAGGAAACACCATACTGTTTTCTAGAATGGCTGTACCATCGTGGTAAGTGTTCTTATGACAAAAACACAGGGACACGAGAAAACTTTAGAAGGTGTTGAATACGTCTGTTCCCTTGACCATGGTGATGGTATCACGGGTGTTTGCATATGTCCACACTCAACAAATTGTGTACATTAAATACATGCTGTTCTTTGTGTATCAATGATACATTTATAGAACTGTTTTTTTTTTTAATGTTTATTTTTGAGAATGAGAGAGAGAGACAGAGTGCGAGTGGGGAGGGGCTGAGAGGGTAGAATCCGAAGCAGGCTTTAGGCTCTGAGCTGTCAGCACAGAGCCCGACGTGGGGCTCAAGCTCACGAACCGCGAACTCATGACCTGAGCCGAAGTCAGACACTTAACCGACTGAGCCACCCAGGTGCCCCTGGAACTGTTTCGTTTGTTTGTTTGTTTTTTAAGTTTTTTCTTGAATGTTTATTTATCTTTGAGAGAGAGAGAGAGAGAGACAGAGCATGAGCAGGGAAGGAGCAGAGAGAGAGGGAGACACAGAATCTGAAGCAGGCTCCAGGCTCTGAGCTGTCAGCACAGAGCCCGACACGGGTGGGGCTCGAACTCACAAACCGCGAGATCATGACCTGAGCTGAAGTGAGACACTTAATCGACTGAGCCACCCAGGTGCCCCTGGAACTGTTGTTTTTTTTTTTTAAAGCAACAACAGAGGAGCTCTCTAGAAGGTCCCTGGAAAGGGGCCTGCATCCTAGGCCTCCCCCCGCCCCCGTGGGTTTTGTCTGTAAACTTGTAACTAATCCCTCCTCCCTCCCCATGAGGGAGGGGGCAGTGCCACGTGCCAACGTGTGCCAAGTATGTATTAATAAACTCTGAACCATATTGGCAGCTTTGTGGTTTGCTATAGCCTTTTGCAGCCTGGGAAACGTTTTCCGATTAGAAGCCCCTGCTGTTTTATCTATTACATGTGAAAGCGAATACGTCTCCACATGTCCGCTGGGGGTTGGCAAGTAACATCAGAGTGTGCAGTGAGGGGAAAGGAATTAAAAAGGAGCTAATGTCGTCCTCGGGGAATAGCTGGGGAAGGGAAAAAACCACTCTGGAAGAGATTTGCGGAGGGATAGTTTGCCATGTATTGTGACCACTCAAGGCAGAAGAACGTGTATGTTGTCCGCGCCCCCACCGTGTAAAAGGCAGCTGTAAAGAATGTGATGCCATGGGCTGACTTAGAGGGGGAGATTTTTTTTTTTTTTTATCTCACAAGGCAGATTTGATTTCCTGTGAGCCATATGCTTGCTTTTCTTTTCCCCAAAAGGTCCGTAATCTCATGTGGGAGAAATTCAGTTTTATTGGCTTTCAGAGAAGAGGGAATTGGAAATGTTAGATAAATAGAGGCCACATGGCCCAGAATTTCACAGCACTCCCCCAAGGCTGTGGGCGGGCGTGTGCCACGAGGCTATAGATTTGTGGACGGAAGTGCAAAACGGACGTGTGCATGAGCTGTGGGCAGGGCATCAGGAAAGGTGGGATCTGGTCCCTGCTCTGTTGCTTAACGTTTTGGAAGCCCACTTTCCCCGTAGTGTGGGACCAGGGCAGGATTTGCTCCGTGTATCTGGCAAAACCAATGTAAGTATCCAAGGGAGCACGGTATGATCCCTGGGACTCGAAAGGGCCAGTCGTGGGCCAGGCATTGTAACTTACAATCCAACCCAAGCTAAGGTATTTGTTTAGGCACATTTTAGGTAAATACTAATTAAACCCTATGTTAGAACACTTTGTCTACAAGTGGCATAAAAAAAAAGTAGCAGAAAGCCACCTGAAAATAACCTTAATCAAAATATAAAGCAAATGAAATGAAATGAAATGAAAGAAGTCACAAGGATGCAATATACAGCATGGTGACCATACTGAATAATACTGTATTATGTATTTGAAAGATGCAAAGAGTAGATCGTCAGACGCCTCATTACAAAAAAATAAAAAATAAAACTGGTAACTGTGTATAGTGATGGATGCAACTGGGCTTTTAGTGGCGGCCATTTTTGCAATGTGTAGAACTATTGAATCATGATCTTGTACACCTGAAACTAATAGAATGTAATATGTCAGTTATACCTCGATAAAAAAAAAAAAAGTCTTAAAAAAGCCTAGACGTAAAGCTACCATCTGATCCAGCAATTCCAAGCTTAGGTATTTACCCGAGAGAATCGAAAACATGCTAACATCATTCTTGGCAATGAAATAGGGAGTGCTTCCCCCGCCCCCCCCCACCCCCCCCCCCCCCCCGCCTTGCCAGAAAGCAAAGACCTTACTCAAAATGGGGAGGTGATTAGCTCCGTCGGTCTATCCGTCTGAAAGCTGACAGTGCTTTATGGAGAGGCTGCTATGTGCCAGTTTCTATTCTAAGAGTGGCATATATAACAGCAATCCAAATGGCCCCGGTTTCTCCAAGGATGTATATTCTAATGGAGCGATATAGCTAATAATAGCCACGTGAATATATAAATTTTTAGGTGGTGGTATGTGCTATAAAGAAAACTAAAGCAATCCCAGGGGCTGCAGGGTGATGAGGCGGTACCATTTCAGGCAGAGGGTCAGGGATGGCCTAACTGAACAGGTAACCGTTGAGCAGAGCCCTGAAGGAAAGGAGTAAATCATGCAAGGGTCTGAGGGAAGAGCATTTCAGGGAGAGGGAACAACAAGTGCAAAGGCTGTGAGGTAGGAGTTAAAAGGCTAGTGAGGACAGCGTGGGCTGAGTTGTGGTGAGGGTGGTAAGAGATGAGGTCAGAGGGGAGCAGGCAGGTCAGGCAGGGCCTGAGAGTCAAGGTAAGGATCTTGGAGTTGAATGGAGAGTTTCAGGGGGTTCTGAGCAGAGCAGTGGTGTTATGTGACATATGATTTTGCTAGGGTCTCTGTCTGCTCTGTGGAGACTAGGGGATAAGGGACAGGGGTGGAGTCTCTGTGAGGGCTGTGGTGACAGTCTGAGCCGGAGGCCCAGGAAAACATCAGCAGACACCCAAGAAGGGATCGCGTTAGGGGTATATCCCAAAGGCAGTGCCGGTGGGGTTTGCTTCTGGATCAGCTCTAGTGTGGGTATAGGACCGAGGTCTAGGAGCAGTTCGGGCACAGCGGGTCCATTGGCCCTGCTTTCGTCTGTATCTTCACTTTCAGGTGGGCTCTTCCATATGGTGGTAAACATGGCCACCAGTACCTCCTGGCCCGCTTGGAGAGCCTCTCTCAGAAGAGCAAGGATGCTTTTTGTTCTGGAAGGATCCTCTCTTATCTCATTGGTCTGAACGGTGTTGAGTACTCACCCCTGAACCCATGAGACTAGCCAGGGGGTGGAGTTGCATTGACGGGGCTATGCCTGAGCCACATGCCCCATTCCCAGAGCGCTGGGTAGGGCCAGCTTCCCTTCGCCACCTGGGGAGATGTGGATAATGGAAAGAAAACCAAGAGTGGTCACTGAGAGAAGGGGGCTGGGTGTGGCTGACCACCAGTGTCCACTGCAGCCAGGTGGCATTTACCAAGGGCATCAAGTGCAAATGGAAAGGGCTACGCATCAGAGATGCACACGGGTGAACTATCACGTATGGAGGCTGAGGAAGAAGGAGGGCCAGAGATATTTCTAGAATAGTTTAAGCAATGGTGCTACTAGAAATGGGGACCGTGGGATCCAAAGCATGTTTCCGTTGCAACGGGGCAAGGTGATGAGTTAGAGAGAGGCATGGGGGGGGGGGGGGAGAGAGAGAGAGAGAGAGAGAGAGAGAGAGACATGTGAATGACTAACCACAGGTCAAGGCACAATGAAATAGATGTTCAATACGAAGAATAACCCGAATACGCAGGGGAAGCTATAATGGTGATGCCTGCAGGTCAGAAAGGGAGACATGGGACAAATTGTCCAGAAAGGGACAAATAGGCCGGTAGATATTTGGATCTGGCTCTCAACAGCCCAGGAGTGGAGTTTCGTTTTGTCATTGATAATGAGCACTTAATTATCCTGGGCCATGACCCTGCTAGGTAGGGAGCATCATTTCAGTTCACTCTGCCACCAGTGTGTGCACCAGAGCTGCTAATAGGTGGCCCGTGTGACTGCTCTGGTTCCCTCTTCCTTCTTGCCCCAGGGCACAGCCGTCTGTCCCATCAGCGAAACAGCCAGCGGAAAAATGGAGGGGCAAAGGACACTCGGTTTGGCCGCAGACGGAGGACCGGAGAAAGCTGGGTGGTTTTCAGGGAAGAAGCATGCGGAGAAGGAGGGGGTCCCCCCATAATTAAAGCCCGACACAGCACTTCTTGTAAAGGAGAGCAAAATGCAATCAGTGCAACTTCCCCAAAGACTGTTGGAAAGCTCCGGAGAAAGAAATACTCTCCTGTCTGTGGAGAAGAAAGAGAATTAAACAAGAATATGCTGCATCAGTTAAAGCTTCCCGGGAAAAGATAAGAGTGGTGGGGGAAAAAAAAATCAGAATTAGATCACACCAGCCAAAGCAATTAAGGAGAATAAGATGTGCTTTTACAAATATCAGGGGAAAGGAGATTATGGAGAGGAAATAAGACTTAATAAATGCAGAGGACCATGAAATTAATGATGACCACAAACAGCTGAAATACCCAATTCACTCTTTGTTAGCCTTTAACTAGGAAACAAAGAAAAGAAAGCGCGCTATTACAACGTAAGGGCGACTTGAAGGGATCGTGGAGTAGACACTGGCAGGGAGGAGGGTTCTGAAACATCGCGGGCACCTTCCTGGGACCCAACGCTCATGCAGCAGCCCAGCCCTGCATTTGCACTGGTGATGCACCATTTCCTGAGTTTCATGAATTGACAGAGCTTGAGCAAAGAAAGTAGAACGAGGAGAGGGAGATGGGAAGGACAGACCCGGGCCAGGTGCCCCTCAGCCATGGGGAGTTGGGAACCATCAGAGTGGCCCCGAGGTAAACCACACACGGGAGCTCACCGGGTCTGCGACATGGCCCTCCCTGCCATCCTTCCCTGCCTCGCTCTCTCCCTCCTCCTCTGGCACCCACTATTCAGTGGTCAGTACACGTCTATTGGCTTATTCCCCGCGAAGAGCTCGCCCATGAGATTGCCAGGTTTGTGAGAAATTGTAGGAACTGCAGAGAGGCTGGAGCATGCTGAGGAAATAAGAGTGGCTCGTCCTTCTTTGCTCAAGTGAGGAGATCGAGTTGGTTTGCATAGCTTGCTACCAGGAGTCCTGACCAATACAGCCAGGTGCTGCGACAGGCCCTGGGGATAAAGGTGTGAAGATAAGGGCATTGCTCTCCAAGAGCTCACAGCCCAGTAAGGGCAACATCGTATAAACAGAGCTTTGTAAGAGGATGTGATAAACACCATAATGGTGGACGTGCGGGCAAGGTGCCTGACAGAGGACGAGGGAGCCTCTCTGCTAGGGGAGGCCAGTGAAGGCTTCTGAAAGTCCCCCATGCTTTCTTCTGCTGGATGACACCAATTTTGACCAGAGGCAAAGGAGTGCCTTCCAGACAGCAGGTCCCCATGTGCAAAGGCCAAGAGGCACCAACAGTGTGGCATCCAGTACATAAGTCATTCCCTTTCCTTTCTACATCTTCCCCGTATCTCTACCCTCCGCAGCCCGATAGTCTAAGTCAAATGTTTCTAGAGAGAGAGTTTTAGGAATAGATCGAACTGTTGGCTAACCACAGGTGTTAGGGACACTCTCTCCTCCCTTACTTGCCTTACAAAGGAGACTCAAATGTGAGAACAGCGCTGAACCAAGCAATAGACTTTCTGACCTGGTGGTGACAGGGGTTTGGGGGCGGTGGAGGGGAGATTCAAGGGCTGGAGTGCCATATTGATGACCACCTCCTGGGTTCAGATGGCTCTTAGGCCTCTGGAAAGCCACTGGGAAGCACAGAGCACCTCACACAGCTTCTCTTCATTCATTCATTCATTCATTCATTCAAGAGGCGCCATGCCAAGCACCAGCATGGTTCCCACCATCCCAGAGACGAAACTGTCACAGAAACGGAGGAATACCTGTAAATGGGAGATGTGCTGGGGAGGAGAGGCACAGGTGCTGCGACCTTGGACCCCAGGGCAACACGATCTGGTCAGGAAGGTGAGGGAGGCCTCCCTGCGGAAGGACCTGGGATGGGAAGGACCGGTAAGCCTTTACCAGGCCAAGACGATGAAAGAGCATTGGCCCAGGGCAGGGACAAGAGCAGGGGCAAAGGCCCATGTGAGGATGGCAAGTGGGCAGGATGGGTGATAGACTGAATGTAGTGGTGTGGGGTGCAGGGTACGGAGAGGGTCACATATCTGGCTGGGGAGAGGTGCCACCAACCAAGTGGGGACCCTAGAAGAGGACGTGTGGCCTCACTGAGCCTGGGCTCCTCTTACTGTTCACACGGACCTGCCCAGGGACCATTGGGAGGGCCCAGCGCTGTCACCATCACCCTGACTGGGCCCCAGACATCTGCTTTGATCATCAACAGGGCACATCATCTCCATTTCCCTAGTGGAGGGAACGTGGCACCGTGAGGCAACATTATTGCCACTGACCATGATGTTGCAACTGTTACTATCATTCTATACTGTTTTCGCCAACTGCCTTTTTGGGTTTTTTTTTTCCCCCTCCTGAAAAAAGATGGGGCTAATGGGGAAGACAAAAGGCCTAAAAAAGAAGCTATTGACTTGGCAAAACGTACTGAAGAGTTCTATGATCAATCAATCATACAGCGTTGGAATTGAAAGGAAACTTAGGGGGAAAAAAAAGAAAAAAGAAAGAAAAAAATCTCTTCCAGGGCAACTTTGACAGCTGTTAAAACACCCCTCGCTTCAGTGTTTCCAATCCCTGGGAGCAAACTGTCTCAAAAAGCAGCCGGTTCCATTGTGAGAGGGCTCTGATAGCAGGAGATATAGGCTTTTCTTGTATGGAGTCAGAATTGATCTCTGAGCAACCTCCACCCACCTGTCTTGGTTCCATTCTCCGGAGGCAGAGCGGGTCAATGTCCCTTTTAAAATGTGGTGCCCAGAAGGCGACACAGGACTCCAAATGCGGTCCGATTCAGTTAAAGCCCTGTGGGGAATTGAGAGGGCAAAAAAATAAAATAATAAAATAAATAAAGCCACTGAGTTAACCAGCTTTAAAAGATGACAGTCACAGAAAGGCCCATGAGTGCAACCTTGGAACCATAAACTAAAGGAGGCCTTTGAAAATACCCAGCCGGCCCCTTCCCCCCAAAGAGGAAAATCACACGTCAACCTGTCCAAGCCGGAGAAGCTGACCTATTTTTTAAGATCTCCCAAAGCCAGAGTTCCAAGGATGTTTACTGCCGAGAGACTGCTTACAAATCAATCATTATAAAATATTTTCAAATCAGTGTTTTCTAGTAGACGAATTTGTTTCCACGTTTTCCCCTCCCGCTTGCTATTCTCTCTCCTACCACATAAATTGTCTTTCTAATGAAGCCGCTTATTGTAGCATATTCCGAGAGCGCGTGTTCTTTGGCTCCTGTAGTGTTTCAGTTCCTACTGCATTAATTAACCACACTTCTCTATCATTTTCCTCTTTTTTTTTTTTGTACGGGATCCATGCTCTTTATCCTTATATCGTTGCATAATGCTTTGTGGGACGGATGTGTTCTCGAAATCGTGTGCAAATCTAATCTTTGTAAATCGAGTCTCTTCAATGAGAAGTGCCTTCCAAATGCATTTCGAGCGTTCATTATTTAAAAGAGCTCTGGGGGAGGCGGTCTGGCAGGGCAGGAAACACGGGGTCTTTGGATCCAGACATCTGGGTCCACCTCTTACAAGCTGCCACCTTGACCAGATGCATCATCTATATGAGCCTTGGTTTCTAATCTGTGAGATGGGAATAATTATTCCACAGTAGAAGGTTGTAGAAAATAAATCAGCAAGGCGAAATTCCCATGTCTTAGGAAATAGATGCGCCTTCCTCTCTTTAAAGTGAAGAATCCGGGGTGCCTGGGTGGCTCAGTCGGTTAAGCGTCCGACTTCAGCTCAGGTCACGATCTCACGGTCCATGAGTTCAAGCCCCGTGTCAGGCTCTGGGCTGATGGCTCAGAGCCTGGAGCCTGCTTCCGATTCTGTGTCTCCCTCTCTCTCTGCCCCTCCCCCGTTCATGCTCTGTCTCTCTCTGTCTCAAAAATAAATAAAACATGAAAAAAAAATAAACAAATAAATAAAGTGAAGAATCCATTTTAAAATGAATAATCTTGCAAAATTTTATTTTGCACGTTCAGACGTTTCCAAGCACTCATTCCTTCTTCTTTTTTTTTTTTTTTAAGTTTTATTTATTTGAGAGAGACAGAGACAACATGAGTGGAGAAGGGGCAGAAAGAGAGGGAGAGAGAATTCCAAGCAGGCTCTGCACAGAGCCCGACATGGGACTCGAACCCACAAAACCATGAGATCAAGACCTGAGCCGAAACCAAGAGTCGGATGCTTAACCGACTGAGCCACCCAGGCACCCCTCTGATAGCTCATTCTTAAAGCAGGACATAATCATGTACTGACTTCGCTCTCTGACTTTGGAAGCTTTCTACAAAACGTCTTCTTGGGTTCCCCTCTCTTGCTCCCTACCTCGTTCTGGGCACACCGCCTCATCTGGTCCGGAATGGAGGTTGACATCGGCAGGCTACCGGCTGCCTCGTCACATCCCTGCTTTGATCCACTGCACATGGGTTCTTGAAGCTTAGGTCACATTCTGCCTTTCTCACTGTCACATGTCTCTTCTGAATATCTTCACCTGCTTTTTCCCATGACATCTGGGTCTCCGTGGTTCTCCCAGGGCTCTTATCCACAAGCCTGGAGTTTTGCATGTGCTCAAATCACCCTCCCTCCTACCTGACTTTGAGCTCCTTGAGAGAGCACGTCCACAGGCCAAACCAGTGCAAGAGTGAACAGCTAGTGACCCTCGCTGGAAGTTCTTTCTGTAGCCTGACATATGGAGCAAGTCACTTTGCCTCTCTGGGGTTCCATTTGCCATCTGTAAGATGAGGAAGCACAATGATCTCAGGGGTTTTCCAGGCTTGAGTTCCCAGTCCTTAAAGGTTCACCATGGGGAAAATGGAGACATGGACCAGACAATAGTCGGTATTTTTAAAAGCTCCGAAGAAAGTATACAGTGAATACTCGGTATTTTTAAAATACTCGGTATTTTTAAAAGCTCCGAAGAAAGTATACTGCACTGGCTAATTTCAACGCCGTCTCCTTATCTGGCTGGGATGACGTCAGTTTGGTGTGGTAACACAGGTAAAATCATGTTGCTCAGCATGTACGTCAGTCAGGATTCTTGGTCGCAAGGAATAGAAACCAAGTCTGATTGACTTAAGCGAAAAAAAAAAAAAAAAAAAAAGCCCATTGGAACAATGTCCGCTGGTCCCGGAAGAAACAGAGATGCAGGAGGGCCAGGCTCTCGAAATGGCCAGCAGCTAGGGGAACCTGAATAAAGAGCAACCTGCTTAGACTAGCCCTGGACACTGGTCAGGGAGCCCCTGGAACCACCACTCGAGGGTGCAGGATGTTGCTGCCTGGAGGAATGAGCCCCAAACCATGGCTGCCGCTGTGTGCCCCTCACTCTGGGTGCAGAGTCCCAGGTCAGACCATCCGGCCGGCTCACCTTCAGCTTTCTGTGCTCACATCCAGCTCAGACAGGGACAAGTGTCAGGTCATCAGAGACTCTTTCGTGTTAGGAGAACTCCCCAAATACAGAAAGAGGAGCCACAGCTGGGCGGCCCCCCTCCCAACTGGCACATATCCACTATGGTTGCTAAACGTCATTTTTTTAAAAATGTTTATTTATTTTTGAGAGAGAGAGACTGAGAATGAGGAGGGGAGGAGCAGAGAGAGAAGGAGACACAGAATCTGAAGCAGGCTCCAGGCTCCGAGCTGCCAGTACAGAGCCCTATGCAGGGGCTCGAACTCACGAACTGAACTGCGAGATCATGACCTGAATCGAAGTCCAACTGCGTCAACCAACTGAGCCATCCAGGCGCCCCGGTTGCTAAGTGTCATGATGAGTAAACCAATTAGAACTTAATCCATGGTGGGGGGAGAGCTTATTTTGGAACATAGGACTGATGGAGAAACAAATAACAAACAGTCTTGATGGTTAAAAAGGGAGTCAGGGCGCCTGGGTGGCTCAGTTTGTTAAATGTCTGACTCTTCATCTCAGCTCAGGTCTTGATCGCAGTCATGAGTTCAAATCTGGCGTTGGGCTCTGCACTGGGCTTGGAGACTACTTAAAAAAAAAAAAAAGATTGGCCAGAATAGATGATTTCTTTTTTAATTTTTGTATTTATTTTTGAGACAGAGACAGAGCATGAGCAGGGGAGGGGCAGAGAGAGAGGGAGACACAGAATCCGAAACAGACTCCAGGCTCTGAGCCGTCAGCCCAGAGCCCGACGCGGGGCTCGAACCCACAGACCGCGAGATCGTGACACGAGCCGAAGTCGGACGCTTAACCGACTGAGCCACCCAGGCACCCCCAGGATAGATGATTTCTAATATTTCAGGGTAGGTTGAGGTGCCCCCTGCAGACAGAATGAGGGAACAGGCACCAAATTGATCTCAAGCTCTCTCTTTCATCAAATATGTGTCATAAAAACCTAGACTTGTAGAATTAATCACCGTTCAGAAATAATTAGGCACAGCTGACATCAGGTTCTGCCACATAACAAGACAATAGGAGGAGTAATGGCATAAACATGATACAAAGCTTTCTCATAGGTAAGAGAAATCTGGAGGCAAGTGGTCCCAGGCTAGTATCGTTCCCTAGTGTTCATGAACCCAGGCCTCTTCTATTTGTGCTCTGCCATTCTGAGTAGTTCAGGGTTTTCATCCACAAGGATAGCTCCTCAAGGCTGCTGGAGCTCCAGCCACCATGTCTACGCCCCAGATAGGAAATAGGAGGAATGGTGAAAAAAGACAGAAGGCAAAAGGGCGCATACAAATCGATGCCTCTGAAGACTTTGTGACAATCACGGTTAACGTGTCTGCTTACATCTTATTGGCTACGCCTAGCTGTGAGACCGTCTGGGAAATAAGGTCTTTTTTAGCTGGTCGCACTGCCACCCAAAGACTGAGTGGGCAGCAAGCAGTCTTCACCTCCTCAAAGATGATCAGAGGGAGTCATAGGTCTGGTTTGGTGGCCATTGGCTCTCCTTCTGCCCTCCTTCATCCCTCTCCCCAAATTTATGTGGTGTAGCTTAAGACCCAGGAAGCCTCGGTGGGAAAAACCAGCACAGGTGCCTTAGGAGAGAGCTTTCTGAAACATCTAGAAGGTGGGTCCTGCGAGGGACTTCCTAGAGAACAATAAAAACAATCAGCAGGTACTGAGTATCTGTCCTCCGTCAGGCACACTGTGTGAAACGGTTTATCTCCGTCACCTCATTCTCCCAGCGACTCCATGAGTTGGCACAATTGTACCCAGCCTGCAAGTGAGGAAACCAAGGATTGGTGGCAGTGAGCATCTGGCCTGGTCACAGTAAGTGGGCAGTGAGCATCGAAGCCTGGGTCTGACTCCTCAGCCTAAGTTCTTTTCTTTTTTTTTTTTTTAATGTTCATTTATTTATTTTGAGAGAAAGAGAGAGAGAGAGCAGGGGTGGGGCAGAGAGAGAGGGAGGGAGGGAGGGAGGGAGGGAGAGAATCCCAAGCAGGCTCTATGCTGTCAGCACAGAGCCCGATGCAGGGTTCAGACTCCCGAACCGCGAGATCATGACCCGAGCCGAGATCAAGAGTTGGATGCTTAACCGACCGAGCCGCCCAGGCGCCGCTCGTGAGCCTAAGTTCTTAACCAGCCCCCTGCAGTTGCGCTGACCCATACGGGGCTTAGTGGCCACGAGTAGAGATGCACGTGTAGATACAAGGCAGTTGACCTAGAAGGTGATTTGATGGCTCAGTGGCCCCCTGCAGGGACTCGTGGCTATCACACTGAATAGTGAAGACATAAAATATTTTCTTTTTTTTTTAAATTTTTTTTTAATGTTTATTTATTTTTGAGTCAGGGAGAGACAGCATGAATGGGGGAGGGTCAGAGAGAGAGGGAGACACAGAATCCGAAATAGGCTCCAGGCTCTGAGCCGTCAGCCCAGAGCCCGACGCGGGGCTCGAACTCACGGACCGCGAGATCGTGACCTGAGCCGAAGTCGGCTGCTTAACCGACTGAGCCGCCCAGGCGCCCCGACATAAAATATTTTCAACGCCACAGAAAGTGCTGCTGGATGGTGCTGTGCCAAGGAAATGGATTGTTTCTGGCTTCCATTCCTCGTCCCAAAGGAGGCAATGGGATATTCTCTTCCTTCCTCCGGCCTCCTCTTTTGTTTCCCAGTTGCTCTGGCTTGCGACCCTCTACAACTTACTGTGAAAAGAAGTCGAAGAAATTCTGAAAACGGATAACACCCATGGAAGTTGGGAACGCGGCAGCCTGTGATATTTCTGCTGCTACAGCACTTGGCTTTGGGGCAGGGGGACCATTGTGGGGACGGGCCTGGCTTGGCACTGAGGACGCTCCCCGGAGTTTACAGTCTGCTCAGCTCACAGGGTGACGGCTAGACGGGCGTGAGTTCCCGAACACCACGCTGCAGGCCCCTCGTCTTTTTATTTCTTTCTTTAGCTTTCATTCTCTCCTTTCCCGTTTTGGCACAGGCCCAATGTGTTTCGCTTTAAACTTGCTCCTTTAGGGACACCTGGGTGGCTCAGTCGGTTGGGTGTCCGGCTTCGGCTCAGGTCATGATCTCGAGACTCGTGGGTTCGAGCCCCGCATCAGGCTCTGTGCTGACAGCTAGGAGCCTGCTTCTGATTCAGTGTCTCCCTCTCTCCCTGCCCCTCCCCCGCTCAAGCTCTGTCTCTTTCACTCTCAAAAATAAATTTAAAAAAATTACATCAACTTGCTCTTTTAAAAGGTTGCAGAGCTCTGGGCTGCTGCGAAGTCAGATTTTTAAGAGCACATTTGCATCTTTTCTCAGCTGCTGCCTTAATTACACATAACAAAGGTATTGCGCTATAAAAGAATAGTTGATGAGCCTGAACTATAATAAAAAGGTCTTGCCAAAAGCCATTTCCTTTGTCAAGAGAGAACTTGCTCAAAGGCAGCGTGAAGCCGTGATTCATTCTTCTACCCCAAGCGTTACTCTGAGAGAGAAATTCGGTTCGTTGGGAGTGGCTGTCGCAAGCACTTGAAGCAGTGACGGAGCCCTCAGTCAACACCCCTGCTTCAGCTGGGAACGGAGGACAAGGGAAGCCCAGTGCCGTGTGACCGGTTTATCGGGGTCTGAAAATTTTTGCCGGCCGACGGCCTGATTTCGTAAATAGAGCTATATTGGCACAAGGCCCATGGCCATGCTCCTTCGTTTACGTGTTGTTTGTGGCAGCTTTCTCCCTGCAGCAGCCGCACTGGGTGGACGTGCCCTGTAAAGCCTAAAATACTGTGACCCTTCCCCAGCCCCTGGCTTAGAAGGCGGGAGTGGGAGTGGGTGGCAGGTCGTTTGGATGTCGCTCCAGGAGGGTCTGCCCTGCCCCTGCCCCTGCCCTCCCTCCTGGTCCGGGACGGCATCATCTCACCCCTGCATGGCTGCTCTAGCCTACCTCCACCTACCGGTGTCCCCCCCTGTCCTCTGCAGTCTGTGCTGCACACTGCGGCCAGGGTGCCCCCTCGAAATAGAAGCCATTTCATGCCACTGCCTCGCTCTAAACCCTCCAAGGGCTTCCACATCATAGACGGTAAAATCCAGGGTCCTTCAAGTGACCTCAGGGCCCGATATCATCTGCCTGCCATCCACCCCGTTACCTCTCCGACCCGCTTGCTTCACCTGGCTCCCTCTGCCCCAGTCACCCCCGCCTCCTTGCTGAGCCTCGAACTGCCAGGCTCTGCCCCCACTCACTGGCTGGCTTCCCAGGATGCCCGTCCACGGTGTGGCCTTGCTGCTGGGAGGCGGCAACCCCGTCCGATCCCGGGCATTCGGGGTAGTCTCCTGACTCGTTCTCACCTCCGCGGCATAACAGGAAGTGGGGTGTGTCGCCACCGGGGGGTGCAGGTCTTAAGAACTGTTTGTGCCTCCTCTACTCCCCATCTGCCCACTCAGCTGGGAGGTCTTTGAGGCCCTTGGAAATGGGAAAGCCACAAGAGGGAAGGCATGTGAGTCTCTGGACCCAAAGAAAGCATGCTGTCCATCAACCAGCAACGCAACACCGGAAGGAACACGAGCAGGAAATAAACATCTGTTGTGCCGTATTGTTATCGTGAAGTTCTGGGATTCGGTCGCCGCGACGGTGAGTGTCATCCTGACCAACAGAGAACCTTTGCATTTGCTGTTCCCTCTGCCTGGAATGCTCTTCCCCAAACATCTGTACGCTTTTCTACGTCCTTCAGCTCTCCGTTCAAATGCCTGAGCAAATCACCTGTGCCCCAGCTCCATTTGCCCCTGTACGGTTTTATTTTTCTTCGTGACACGCGGCGTCACCTGACATCGTCTTTATTTACTAGCTTATTATTCAGCGCCTGACCTGTTTGCTATCTTTCTTACTCCGCTAGAATGTAAGTTCCCAAGCACTCAGCACAGTGTCTGCGAAGTGTAAGCATTTGCTGAATGAATGAATGAATGAATGAACAGACTAACAATCCCAAGGGTCTTCCTGATGATGTACGCAAGGACTAATAGGAAGAGTGATAAGGTGGGGCGGGGAAAAGAAAGGATGTGGCGTGACTCTTTTTGCAATTTTTAATACTAAGCAAAGTATCATTTGATGGCAAGGCAACGTGGACGCCAGGCAGGGGGAGCCGTTGCTTTCGTGGGGGTGGGGGCCACAGGCAGCAGCACTCGGTGAGAACCGCTCTCTCTGTCGCCCCTGAGCCCAGGCTGCTCAGAATCTCAGGGGCTGGGCATCAGAATTAGCCTGAGGGGCCCGGGGAAGCTTGCCAAAGGAGACAACACCCAGGAGGAGCTCGCCGTGAGAAGAAGCCAGGAGAGGTGTTCCTGGCACGGGGGTGACCCCGAGACGTGCCACAGCCTGGTGGGTTTGCGGAACCCTGAGTGGTTCGGTATGGTGTGAACTGAGGGCAGGTGGGGAGTGGGGGAGGGTGTGGGGCCAGATCATGAACAGACTTGCTTGTTGTGCTAAGCAGCTTGAACTGCATCCTGAAAGCGATGGGAACCAGGCAAGAGAGGGATAAGCAGGGGAATGGCATAATCAGGGGGGCGTTTTACGAGGCTCGTTCTGGCAGGGGTTGGCATGGGCGTGAGATGAGGGACCAGGTGAGACAAATATATGGACACGTCCTGGGGGTGGTCCAGGACCCCGGCCCCTCACTGCTGGAAGACCACACAAACCGTGGGGCCCAGCTCTCCCTGTGCCAGCTAAGGAGGTGAGTGCCATCTGGGTCTAGTTCCATAAAACCGTGGGCTCCAGGAGACAACAGTGGCTTCAAAAAGTGCATGTCTGAAACCTTACTGAGCTCTGCATTCACCCTCTCTCACTGTCCAGCAGGGACAGTCCCCTGCGGGGACGGGGGACCCTGATGGATCATTGCCCCAAACCAGTGCCTGTGAATACGCCAGGGGCCTGGGGTCACCGCCAAAGGGAGGATGTTTGGGAGGCCCAGGCATCAGGTCTGTCGTGTCATAACTTATGCTTTTAGGGTCCTGGCACCTGAGGGGTACCCGGAGAGGGGACATCAAGGGTGTATAGACTATGCTGCTGCATTTCAGAGGAGCGGGGTTGGCATTCGCCAGTTAGGGGAGGCCCAGGGAAGGCAGGATGTCAGCGATGGGCAGCTAGAACCACCCAAATGTCAACAGTGGGTCTTTCATGACTCTTGGTTTGCTCCCAGACACTTGGTAGCCTCCATGTGGCAGTGTCCCCACAGCAGCAGAACCCGTGACACCTTCATTCCATCGTGTCCCAGGCTCTCCCCCACCCATGGAGCACTTGCCAAGGACTTAGGGGATGGGAGGAGTGTGGATTGGGGTCTCGCAGGTGTGCAGATACTATTTGGGGCTGAGGTGGGAGCACTCTAGGGGTCTGGCTTCCACAAATGGGCCTCGAAAGCTGGGAGAGGGTGGAGACAACCCCTGTTTCTCCTATGGTTTGTGCCGTGAGGAAGCGACTGCCTTCCAGGAGCTTAGAGATGTTCTGAGGCTGAAGGAGAAGGGTGGGCAATGTCCGAAGCATGGTTAAGCACATGGAGGAGGTGATGCATGCCCAGAGCACCCTGGGGACAGGCTCTCCCAGGCTCTCTGTGGCTCGTGTTAGGCAGGGGTGGCATGGGGGGTTGAGTCGGAAGCTTAGAAGGGCTGGCAAGCTATGCGGAAGAATAAAGTGGGCAGGTGGTGACCAGTCTCCCCCCGAAGGGGGAGCCATCCTTCATCTCCAGCCATTTGTTGCCAGAGGGCTCTGGGGGGGCGGGGGGCAGGGTCATGGGTCTTCTGACTCTTTAAGACGAAAGGAAGATCCAGATTCCTATGGGATATCTTCCCTATCAGTCAGTTTTGCTAGGTTAGAGCTGTAGAACAAACAGCCCCCAAAACTGGCTTATACCAGTAGAGGTTTATTTCTGTTCCTTCTGCATGCTGGCCGGGATGGCTCTGCTCTGAATGGCTGGCCCCCTCCTGGATGTGCCTCTTGTGGCGGAGGGAAAAGAGGGCCCGCGGACCCACAGGCCCCTCTTCAAGCTATGGCTCCCAGCAGGTGGCATGGGTCGCTCGTGCCTGCACTCCATCAGCCAGAGCAGGTGCCCTGAGCGAGGGGAGGGGAAGGGGGAGGCTGGATCCCTGCCCCTCTGTCTTTCACGGGGAGACTCGTGGGGAGACACTGCTGCCCACGTGGCCACTGGCGGGCGAGGGGCGGGGCATAGGGGACAGCGGGGGCAAGGATACCATCTGCAACCCTCTTTTTAAACGTTAGCAACTGAATCAAAAGCACCATCAATGCTGGGCAGAGCCACACAAGACACAGGGCACCGTGGGCTGCCAATTTACAACCTCTGATTCATAGGGTCGGAGATGGAATGAACAATCTCGTGCTCTCTTTGCGAAACACAGAGCCCCTGTCTCAGAATCCCCTGAGGTTAATAGTCCTCTCAAAAAGTGAGAAATGGTTACCGGGCCTTAACATTATGGGCAAATCGATACCGGCTCCTAGCAATCACCACTTCCTTTTACAAGGGCTCATGTATCTCCTTCTAGTAGTTTATTCATGAATATTACCCGGAATCTAGGTGGCCGGTCATTGTGTGATTTCCAGAGCTCCCCCTCTTCCGTTGTTTGCATACAGGACATTTGCCTGGGTCTAGGCTTAGGACGTCAGTTTCGTCCCCACAGTTGAAGATTGTTGTTGGCAGAACTCAGCAATGACATTTGCAAGGTCTCTCAGCACCCAAGGGTTAAAGTTTCAGGCCAAGAAACTTAACACCATTTCCAATGGTAAGAAGCTCTTTTAAATTCCCTTAGTTAATTCTTTCATGATGGGTGTATCCTGGAGGAAGCTGGCACCTGCCATTTTCTTTGAGAGCCCCATGGGTGGGTAGAATCTAAGGAAATTCCCATTCAAACTCATATCCATCTTTGTCCAGCAAGGAGACAGCGAGTTGAATCCATCGGACGGTCAATCCTTGGGTCACACTTTGGGAGTCATTTTGTCACCTACGTGCACACACGCGAAGCAAATGCCTCGTGTGTGCCCTTCGCAGCAATGAAACTCGTGATTAATCTGGATGGCCACTTTAGGTTTGGTTGATAAATGTTTTGTTTTGGCAGTGTATGTTTTTGTCCGTGATGAAGGCTGAGCTGAGTCCCCGTGATCTTGCTTTCAGAGGAGGGGAGAAACAGTTCTTAACTCCGTACGGATGCTGAGGATTACCGGGTTTGCTTGTTCTTGCTGAGTGTAGAGTATTTTCTGCCTGAGCAGTTGTTTGCGGGAGCTGAGGGCCCAGAGGACTGTCAGGGACACCCAGGCAGAGTGCTCACCTCCCCTGGAAGAGAGACTAAGGAAAACTAAGGATGCTGGGAGCAGCGTAATTGGAGCAAACAGTTCCTGTCCTCCATGTAGCATGACTGAAGACTGGTGACCCCAAAGCCCCTTGGACTATTGTGCTCTGGACTGTTCTACAGGTCACTGCAGGACAAGATCGCAGACTTGGGGGGTGAGGGCTGGTTTCCTGGGGGAATGAATGTCCATCACCAATCACCACAGAGCAGGTGCCAGGACAGGAAATGCACACAGGGAGGCAGGCCTGGGAGCCCCTCGCCCTCTCCCCGCCTTGGGTGGGGCTGGGGCTGGGGTCCAGGCAGAGCTGGCCTGACACCAGGAGGCTTGCGAATAGGCAGCTGTGCTGACTCATGCCACACATTGGCACGGCGGAGCCGTCGGGAGACAGCGCAGCTTGTCCGTGGAACAAAGGTTCCGGCCAAGGGGTGACACCAGGTCACGCGTCCAAGGATGGCGCTATGTCCACTCTGGTGTGGGCTGTCTTCGGGCAGAAAGCAGGCCTTCTCTTTCTTTTCCCTTCTTTGGTCCTTTCACCCCTTTTTATTTGTTCTTCTCGATATGTAAGGATATGTGATCGTTTTGAAAGGATTATCCAAATCAGACCAGCAGCATTGCACCATGCCAGCTGCATAAAAACATTACACATAACAAGGAAAAAAAACCATGTCAGTGTTCTGGGGGCCTCAAAATAGGTCTGTTTCTTTGCCCGTCTGGAGAAGGTTTGTCACATAGAATTCACTACACACTCACCAGGGGGAAATTCTCCGTTTTTAAAGAAGTGTCACCCTAACCGTTCCATGTTCCGGGTTAGCTGTCACTCAGCACTTTCTAAAAAGGTAACAGGCAGCTTTGGGATGCTTTTATTTTTTTTTAACTTTATTTTTTTTTAGCATTGTTAACACATATCTCACTTTATTTATTTATCTATTTATTTTTATTTTATTTTAAATCCAGGATAGTTAACACGCAGTGTTCTATTCGTTTCCGGTGTACAATTTAGTGATTCAGCACTTCTGTACATTCCTCAGCGCTTATCATGATAAGTGTGCCCTTTAATCCCCATCACCTAGTTCACCCACCTCCTCCCCCCGCCCCCCCGTAACCATCAGTTTGTTCTCCATAGTTAAGCGTCTGCTTGGGGCACCTGGGTGGCTCAGTCGGTTAAGCCTCTGACTTTGGCTTGGGTCCTGATCACATGGTTTGAGAGTTCAAGTCCTGAATTGGATGAGCATGAGCCCTAGCTTTGAGTGAGCATGAGCCCCGAATCGGGCGAGCCCCACTTCTCTCTCTCTCTCTCTCTCTCTGCCCCTTGTGGGATTCTCTCTCCCCCACCGTACTCTGCCCCTCGTTCAGTTGCACCCTCTCTCTCTCTCTCAAAAAAAGAAAGAGACTGCTTTATGGTTTGTCTTTTTTTCCCCCTTTGTTCCTTTGTTTTGTTTGTTAAATTCCACATATGAGTGAAATCATATGGTATTTGTCTTTCTCTGACTGACTTATTTTGCTTAGCATTATACTCTAGTTCCATCCATGTTGTTGCAGATGGCAAATTTCCATTTGTTTTGATGGCTGAGTGATATTCCACTGTGTGTGTGTGTGTGTGCATGCGTGTGTGTGCGTGTGTGTGTGTATACCACATCTTTATCCATTTATCAGTCGATGGACACTTGGACTGCTTCCATAATGTGGCTATTGTAGATGATGCTGCTATAAACATAAGGATGCATATGTCTTTTTGAATTGATGTTTTTGTATTCTTTGGGTAAATACGCAGTAGTGGAATGAAATTACTGGATTATATGGTATTTCTCTTTTTAATTTTCTGAGGAACCTTCATCCTGTCTCCCGCAGCGGCTGCACCAGTTTGCATTCCCACCAACAGTGCATGAGGGTTCCTTTTCACCCTTGCCAATGCTTGCTGTTTCTTGCGTTTTTGATTTTAGCCATTCTGACAGGTGTAAGGTGATAGCTCATTGTGGTTTTGCTTCACATTTTCCTTGATGATGAGTAATGTTGAGCATCTTTGCATGCATCTGTTGGCCACCTGTATTTTTTCTTTGGAGAAATGTCTGTTCATGTCTTCTGCCCATTTTTAATAGGATTATTTGGGGTTTTGGGGTTTTGTGGTGTTGAGTTATATAAGCTCTTTATGTATTTTGGAGACTAACCCTTTCTCACATATGTCATTTGCAAATACCTTCTCCCATTCCAAAGGTTGTCTTTTAGTTTTGTTGATTGTTTCCTTTGCTGTGCAGAAGCTTTTCATTTTGAAGAAGGCCCAATAGTTTATTTTTGCTTTTGTTTCCCTTGCCTCAGGAGACATATCTAGAAAAACATTGCTCTGGCCAATGTCAGAGAAATTACTGCCATAATTTGGCTCTCTTCTAGGATTTTTATGGTTTCAGGCCTCACATTTAGATCCTTAATCCATTCTGAGTTTATTTCTGTGTATGGTATAAGACAGTGGTCCAGTTTCATTCTTTTGCATGTGGCTGTCCAGTTTTCCCCACACCATTCATTGAAAAGAATTTTCCCATTACCTTTTCTTGCCTCCTTTGTTGAAGATTAATTGACCCTATAACTAACTATGGGTTTATTTCTGGGCTCTCTCTTCTGTTCTCCTGATCCATGCATCTATTCTTGTTTGTTTTTTAAATGTTTATTTAACTTTTGAGAGAGAGCATGAACAGGGCGGTGGCGGGGGAGGGGGGCGGTGGGCGGTGCAGAGAGAGAAGGAGACAAAGGGTCTGAAGCAGGCTCTGTGCTGACAGCAGCAAGTGCGACGCGGGGCTTGAATCCAGGAACCATGAGATCACGACCCGGGCTGAAGTCAGACTCTGAACCAACTGAGCCAGCCAAGCACCCATCTATGTGTCCATTTTTGTGCCAGTACCATACTGTTTTGATTACCGCAGCTTTGTAATATAACTTGAAGTCTGGGATTGTGATGCCTCCAGTTTTGGGGTTTTGGTTTTGGTTTTTTGCAAGACCGCTTTGGCTCTCTGGAGTCCTTTGTGGGTCCATACAGGTTTTAGGATTGTTTCTAGTTCTGTGAAAAAATGCTGTTGATATTTTGACAGGGATTACATTAAATCTGTAGATTGCTTTGGGTACTATGGACATTTTAACACTATGTTTTTGCCCAATCCATGAGCATGGAATATCTTCCCATTTGTTTGTGTCATCTTCATTTTCTTTCATTAATGTTTTATAGTTTTCAGAGTACAGGTCTTTCACCTCTTTGGTCCAGTTGATGTCTAGATATTTTATTATTTTTGGTGCAACTGTAAAGGGGACTGTTTTCTTAATTTCTCTTTCTGCTGCTTCATTACTAGTGTGTAGAAATGCGGTGGATTTCTATATATTCATTTTGTATCTTGTGACCTTACTGAATTCATTTATCCGTTCTAGTAGTTTCTTGGTGGTGTCTTTAGGGTTTTCTATGTACAGTATCATGTACTTTGCAAATAGTGAAAATTTTACTTCTTCCTGACCAATTTGTATGCTTTTTATTTCTTTTTGTCGCCTGATTGCTGTGGTTAGGACTCCAGCACCATGTTGAATAAAAGTGGTGAGAGTAGACGTCCCTGTCTTGTTCCTGACCTTAGTGGGGAAAGCTCTCAGTTTTTCACCACTGAGCATGATGTTAGCTATGGGTTTTTCATATGTGGCTTTATTATGTTGAGGTGTGTTCCCTTTATTTTTTTATTTTTTTTTAACGTTTATTTATTTTTGAGACAGAGAGAGACAGAGCATGAACGGGGGAGGGTCAGAGAGAGAGGGAGACACCGAATCCGAAACAGGCTCCAGGCTCTGAGCTTTCAGCACAGAGCCCGACGCTGGGCTCAAACTCACAGACCGCGAGATCATGACCTGAGCCGAAGTCGGACGCTTAACCGACTGAGCCACCCAGGCGCCCCAAGGTGTGTTCCCTTTAAACCTACTTTGTTGAGGGTTTTTGTCATGAATGGATGTTGTACACTGTCAAATGCTTTTTCTCCATCTATTGAAATGATCATGTGGCTTTTGTACTTTCTCTTGTTGATGTGATGTTGATTGATTTGCAGATATTGAACCACCCTTGCATCCCAGGAATAAATCCCACTAGATTGTGGTGAATGATTTTTTTTAATGTATTGTTGGATTTGTTTTGCTAATATTTTGTTGAAGATTTTTGTACCTATATTCGTCAGAGATGTTGGCCAGTAGTTCTCTTTTTTTGTAGTGTCTTTATCTGGTTTTAGTATCAGGGTAATGCTGGCCTCATAGAATGAATTTGGAAGCTTTTCTTCCTCCTCTATTTTTTAGAATAGTTTGAGAAGAACAGATATTAACTCTTTAAATATTTGGTAGAATTCGCCTGTGTAGCTGTCTGGTCCTGGTCTTTTATTTGTTGGGAGTTTTTTGATTACTGATTCAATTTCAATACTGATGGTTGGTCTGTTCATATTTTCTATTTCTTCCTGATTCAGCTTTGGGAGGTTATGTTTCTAGGAACTTATCCATTTCTTCCAGGTTGTCCAATTTGTTGGCATATATTTTTCATAATATTCTCTTGTAATCTTTGTATTTCTGTGTT
Source organism: Panthera tigris (assembly GCF_018350195.1). NCBI lineage: Eukaryota > Metazoa > Chordata > Mammalia > Carnivora > Felidae > Panthera > Panthera tigris. The sequence goes on along the minus strand of NC_056667.1, from coordinate 99,001,852 downwards.
GTCAGTTGTTATTTCTACTCTTTCATTTCTAATTTTGTTTGAGTCCTCTCTCTCTCTCTCTCTCTCTCTCTCTCTGTCTCTCTGATGAGTGTGGCTAAAGGTTTATCAATTTTGTCGATCTTTTCCAAGAACCAGCTTCTGGTTTCATTGATCTGTTCTATTGTATTTTGGCTTCTATTTCGTCTATTTCTGCTCTAATCTTTATTTTTTCTTTCTTCTACTGTTTTTGGGTTTTGTTTGTTCTTTTTTCCTAGCTCCCTTAGGTATAAGGTTAGACTGTTTGAGATGTTTCTTGCTTCTTCAGGTAAGCCTGTATTGCTATAAACTTCCCTCTTTGAACAGCTTTTGCTACATCCCAAAGATTCTGGACTGTTGCATGTTCATTTTTATTTGTCTCTATGTACTTTTTGATTTCCTCTTTGACTCCCTGGTTGACCCATTCCTTGTTTAGTAACATGTTATTTAACCTCCATGTATTTGTGCTCTTTCCAGATTTTTCTTGTGGTTGATTTCTAGTTTCGTAGCATTGTGTTCCGAAAAGAGGCATGCTTTGACTTGAATCTTTTTGAATTTGTTGAGGCTTGCTTTGTGGCCTAATATGTGATCCATTCTGGAGAATGTTCCATGCACACTTGGAAAGAATGAGTATTCTGTTTTAGGATGTAATGTTCTGAATATATCTATTAGACCCATCTGGTCCAGTGTGTCATTCAAAGCCACTGTTGCCTTATTGATTTTCTGTTTGGATGATCTATCCATTGATGTAAGTGAGGTTTTAAAGTCCCTTACTATTATTGTATTACTATTGATTACTTCCTTTGTGTTTGTTATTAACTGCTTTATGTATTTGGGTGCTCTCATATTGGGTGCATAAACATTTAAAATTGTTATATCTTCTTGGCATTGTTCCCTTTATGATTATATAGTGTTCTTCTTTGTCCCTTGTTACAATCTTTGTCTGAAAGTCTATTTTGTCCAATGTAAGTATTGCTACCCCGGCTTTCTTTCCACATCCATTTGCATGATAAATGCTTCTCCATTCCTTCACTTTCAATCTGCAGGTGTCATTAGGTCTGAAATGAGTTTCTTGGAGGCAGGAAATGGATAGATCTTGCTTTCTTATCCATTTCATCATCCTCTGTCTTTTGATTGGAACATTTAGTCCATTTACATTCAGAGTATTTATTGAGAGGTATGTACTTGTTACTCGTTTTATGGTTGTTTTTGTAGTTCTTCTCTGTTCCTTTCTTCTCTTAAGGCAAGCCTTATTCTTTACACAGAGTTGACACCTACTAAACAAGCCCTCTGCCCAGGCTGTGCCCACCAAGTGGGGTTTTCTTCCTTTTTTTTTTGTTTTTTAGGGGAAAGCACGAATGCAGTCCCCCGCTACCACAGATTACGCAGTCGGGTTTCCCACATTTGGGGAAATCGCAGGGGTCAGCACATCCGGTGTGCAATGGATAAGCCTCGCCCTGGGAAAACCACCTTCTTGATCATGGTATATTCCCTGCCCACCTGGCGGACAGGCAAAGGGGAAGCTTCTTTTTCTATTTTGTCAAACCAGTGAGCCCTTTCCTTTCCGCAAAGGCGTTTTCTACATGCAAAGCCATGGGCCTGCTCAAGGGCGTACTTTTTTGTAATTTGTACACAGGCATTCCTAAATCTGGGCCTGAGAACCCCCAAGTTAGCAACATCTTTTAACAGTTGTTATTATTCTCTGTCTCCTTCTTCTTTAGTTTTGGAATGTTTAGGAAAGACTTGTTACGAGTATGATTTCCTGAGCTCCTGCTATCTGCTAGACCCTATTCTAGACCCTGACGGCATATAGCGGGGGTGGGGTAGGGACAGACCAATCCCCTGCCCCTGTGCAGCTTGTGTTCTAGAAGGAGGTCAGTTGGTCTCTGCCGCACTCTGGGGGGGGGGGTTGAGGGAGTGCCGTCAGCACCCCTCACGCTGGGGCATGTGTACTCGTAGCAACAGCAGAGCTGACTGGCTGTGGCCTGCAGAGTGCTAGGTCCTTGAGAATCACTACCGACAGGGGGGGATTTGGAAAGGTGGACAAACCTTTGGAGCCTAGCACCCTGGGCTTGGAAGTATCTAAGGAGCACTCTGAGGGGGCCAAATCCTGCTGGGGACGTTAGGTATTCAGTGGGTATGTGAAGTCGGCTTGCGGCAGTTATATGTGACTTCATTCCTTCTCATCAGCATTAATCCTGCCTTTTCCAGTCTGATGATCCACCTCGACTGCGAATTTGGAAGTAAAGTACAATCTGAGCTCCGCTTTCTTGCGATCGTAGGTTAGCACCATACAATGAGTCCCAATTAGCCCCCGTTAGCCTCCCTTTCCTCTGGAGCTGTGTGCTCCCTGTGAGTCTCTGCTCATGGAGATCTACTCTCCGGATATTTCTAACCCTTATCTGGACATGTCTAAAACCTGTTATCCCGGTGGGCTCAAGGCCCTCATCTGGTCGGGCCCTCGATGGCCTCAGTTTTTTCAAAGGCTGGTTCCTCTCGGGGTCTCTGTCACTACACATCTGCAGAGCGGGACGCCCAGAGTGAGTTCAGGGGAGCACTTCTTGTTTGTTTCTTTAAATTACGGAAGATGGAAGTGTCAGCGGCATGAGGAGAATTTATCAGACCCCCTGTGTCTGGTAGGATGAGATTCCTCGCGATCTCCCCTGGGTCTTGCTCCTGTGCCAGCCAGCGCGGTCACATGTGCCCTCGGAAGACATGTGCCCTCCGAGCCCGAGGGCAGAGCCACGTTCTCGTGGACAAGCAGCAGAAAAGCGATGCTTTGGCAGCAGACGGCCATCTGCTGGGACTCCACGTGCTCCTGGGTTCCTCCCTCCGCCGGTGTCCCACCCTTATGCTCTCTTTCCAGATCTCACTCGCGTATGTCACGTGGCTTCTGGCCTAAGGGTGACCTTGAGCCCGTGTTTGTCTGCTCCTGCATTGATCTGTCTGGCACCTAGTGTGGTTCCTGCCCCAGAGGGCCTGTGCCTGGCTGCTTCTTGGGGCGGCTCGCTGTCCTTTCAAACCCCGACCCTTGTCCCCAGTGAGCGAGCCCAGCACGCAGCCTGTGACACTGCTCAGGAACCCGGCCATCCGTTCCCTACCTCTGGTTCTATGCCCTGGAGTCCAGGCCACGGTCTCATTTCCCTTTCTCTTTTCGTCATCTCAGTGACCGTCTCTACCCTCATTTTGTGCACTTCCACGCACGTGTTCTCGTCTTCACACGTGGTCGCCCTCTCCTCCCCTTCTGTTGCTGCCGTCCCTTTCCATCCTCCAAGGCTCACGGCACCTCCAAGTCGCATTTGTCTCCCTGAGCTAAAATTCCAAGGTCATTGTTTTCAGATCCAATCCTGTACCCTGGAGTGTATGTGGACTTCCAAGACTGCAAATTTTACTCCCCCTGGTTATTTTGTTCCTGGGAATTATGGCATTTCCTCCAGGTTTCCTGTTGCTTCCATTTCTTTGATTTCATCGAGCTCTATAATTATGCTGCCTGACTTAGTGCTTTGTTTAAAACAGTTTTGGTCTAGGGGCGCCTGGGTGGCTCAGTCAGTTAAGCGTCTGATTTCGGCTCAGGTCACCATCGTATGGTTCCGGGGTTCGAGCCCCGCATTGGGCTCTGTGCTGACAGCGCAGAGCCTTGGATTCTGTGTCTCCTGCTCTCTCTGCCCCTCCCCTGCTCGCGCTCTGTCTCTGTCTCTCAAAAAAATGAATAAACGTTAAAACAAATTTTTTGTACACAGTTTTGGTCTAAAAGATGACAGAAATTTAACTTTGATCAGCTCAAGCAATAGAGAGACTCTGTGGACTCATAACCCAAACCAGAGGGGGAAGAAATAGGATTGGGCATCACTGGCCAGTAGGACTGGAGGCTCTCGGGGCACTTCTTGTCCCTCTTTCCTGCTTGCGGCAAGGCAGCTTTGTCTCCTCAGGTGGCTTTCCTCTCAAGGCTGGAAGCCTGGATGCCAGTCACTCTAGGCACACGTGTGCCCAGCTCTGCCATCAGACAGGACAGGGCTTGCTTCTTGGTTCAAAATCCCTTGAGGCACCAGGTAGTCTCTTGGGTGAATACGTCATTGCTGAGACCCATCACTGGCCAAGGTTAAACGCAAGGTCAGATGACCATCTGTCCACCCACATCTGACCATCCCACATGTGTCCACCTTGCAGGAATAGGATATAAGAACCCAGAAAGTGCTTCCCTCTCACCTGGGCTCCATTCCTCACCAATTGGGGTACAGCTGCTGAGTCAGAGGGGTCTTGTCCTCCTGAGTCCGATTGGATGGTTAGCAGAATTCTGACTTTAGAATATTATTGTTTCCTTCATATAAGCTTTTCATGAAATGTCCTGTGGGAACACCTAAAAGGCCACAGAACCGGGTCTTTTTTTTTTTATGTTTATTTATTTTTGAGAGAGAGAGAGAGAAAGAGTGCAAGTGGGGTAGGGGCAGAGAGAGAGGGAGACACAGAGTCCGAAACAAGCTCCAGGCTCTGAGCTGTCAGCACACAGCCCCACCTGGGACTCGAACCCACAAACTGTGAGATCATGACCCCAGGATGATATAATACAAATAAAAGCTGATATGTAAAATAGCTGTAATATATAGATATATGTGATCTATATATTATACCTGCAACTATTATGTAATAGTTTCTTGTTTTTAGTGTTTGTTTATTTTATTTATTTATTTTTAACGTTTATTTATTTTTGAGACAGAGAGAGACAGAGCATGAACGGGGGAGGGGCAGAGAGAGAGGGAGACACAGAATCGGAAGCAGGCTCCAGGCTCTGAGCCATCAGCCCAGAGCCCGACGCGGGGCTCGAACTCACAGACCGCGAGATCGTGACCTGAGTTGAAGTCGGACGCTTAACCGACTGAGCCACCCAGGCGCCCCGCGTTTATTTTTGAGAGAGAGAGTTTGAGCAGGGACTGGAAGAGGACCGTCAAATGAGAATTCTCACATTGAGTTTATTACCTCTGCACCAAACTCTAACCATGGAGGGCTACCAACACTTTACTGATTGGGAACAGTGACGTCGGTGGGCTTGCGACAAACAAAGTTCCTGCTTATGTTCATCAGCAAAATCATCCTAAGTTACGGCACTCTATGATTCGTAATGTATTGTTTGCGATATATTCCCTGCAACTGTTTCACAAAGCTGTGGTTGAGAACTACACCTACCTGTAAGGATGAAGATAATTACACATTAAATTTGTATAATACGAAAATGTGTAAATTAGGTCTAGTATTATCAGACCCATTTAAAAAATTTATAAATGAGGAGGCTGACTGGCAAATGCTTCTATTAGAGCCTGCTGTAGGCTATGAGGGCATGATTAAGAAAAGCAGACCAATGAGACAGTGGGATTAACAAGTGCAAATTAATGACAGATTGGATATAGGTAAGGAGGATGAGAAAGTATTTAAAAAACGACTCTGAGGTTTATCATGAGTCTGGGCTTCTTAAAGTGGTTGCTTTTGACCTGCTGGGAAAACTGTAGATAAATATTCATTTTAGCATGGAGAGCAGAAAGGTTATGAGTTCAGTTTGCAACTGGTTAAAGTAATGCATTTCAAATTAACGAACTTCCCCGCTCATCTTGTTAGAATGTAAATGGATTTGGCAGTTTGGGGCAAGTCCCAAGTTTCTGCAGTTCCAGGAAGTTCCCAGGGATCCTGGTGTGACTGGTTTGGGGACCACACTTTGACTAGCAAAGTGTTAAAGGTGACTAATGAATTTTCCAGTATAGATTTCTTTTGAAAGATAAAGGGAGGGTCCTGACAGGAAGACTTTTTATGCATTTGGGAGGAAGCTGTCTACTGGTCTCCTCTAGAAGCAGGGGAGCAAAGGACTGGAATCTTGAAGGGATCCTCAATGCAGAGAAGGGGAGGATCCAGGGCGATCAAGGAGAAAGAATAAAAAGGAGAGCCAGGAGAAATTAGTGTCATCAAGGAATCCTGTGGAACACTGAGTTTCAAGGAAGAAGTCAGTGAAATTCCAGATGTAACTAATTTATCACACTATCTTTTCTGGCCCCCTTTCACTGCTTTGTCTGTTCTATTTTTTTCAGTGCTCTCGTGGCTGGAATAGGAGAATGGTTATTGGATTGTCTGCCCAAAGCTTTCCCCACCCCTTTTGCTAGGAAGGCCTCCCCTTATTAGTAAGACAGCCATAAAAGCTGCCATGCTTTTACATGACCCCACACCCTCTCCCTACAGCTGATTGGCCCAGGCATGGGCACCTGACCCCATTTGAGCCAATTGTAGTTCTTCCCTGGGATTATTCAAAATAGGACATGATGGAGGCCAAAGGTGTTAGATACAAAATCCGTTAGTGGTTGCCAGCCATGTTAGGAACCAACACAGAAAAAAATCAAAGACAGGTGATGGAAGAGAGCCCTGGCAGTGTTCCAGTCTGTTCCAGCTGTTTCCAAACCCAGCTCCCTCCAGCCCTTCCTTTCCCAGGATTTGTTTATTCAGTACTCCTTTCTGTGACCCAGACAATCCCTCTATTGCCCAAGTTAGTTTGAGTCACTTGCCACAGAATCCTGACTAATACCCAGCAAACCTTTTCCCGACACATTTCCTCTTCTACGCCCCTTCCCCTGGGCCTCTCTCTGCACACTGTTGACTGTAGCCCTCCCCAGATGGTCACACAGGACGACAACAGGCCAGAACCGGCTGCTGGACAAGGCCCATAAACCCCAGTGTTGGTCTTGGTGGATGTTAATGTGTCACTGAACACCATTGTACCAGAACTATGTGTTCATGGCAACAGCTGAACAGAGCCCTCGAAAGCCTAATCTTTAGCATACTGGGGCCTCCCCTGGCAGATTGTTAAGACCCTGGGGGCAGAGCTTAATGTGCATAACTATTTGCAATGCACAATTTCCTTTTCACACATTTAGACCGAATTAAATTCGTTTTGGGATTCTCAAAGTTACTGCCTACCGACTTCTCTCCCCATCCCACCCCCCAACCTTACTTTCCGTCATAGGCTCATTTCCCCAGAACTGAAAGCTACTCCCATCTCTAACTCCCCGGAGGCCTCAGATCCCTGGAGAGGTCCTAGCCCTCCACAGTGTGTTAGGATTAGTTAACTCCTTACTTCACAGAAGTTCCATAGGACTCCTTACCTGCTGGGAAATTAGTGAAAACAAATACAAATACAATCTGCTATTCTGCAAAAAGGCAAATATCTTAAGTACTTCCATTCCCTCCTCTACCTCCAACACACACACACACACACACACACACACAGACACACACACACACAGGTCCTGGCTGAGAGTAAAAAGCCCACCTCCAACCACCCCTCTGCAGACAGAAATGCTGGCATTCGTAAGCTGTCACTCCAAGGAAGACAGCAGCTGTGTTATTCTATGATTTATGGAACAGATTTGCATTTCCTTGCCTTTGAAGCTTGCCTATAATCTGCCACATAAATATTTGAAAGACAGGATGGTGGAAACAGACCTAAGCAGCTTAATCCAACACTGGGCAGGTAGAGGACTTGGGCTGATGTTCGTTTCAAATGCCCCAGTGCCCCAGGGCCTGTGTGTGTGTGTGTGTGTGTGTGTGTGTGTGTGTGTGTACAAAATTGAAATTCAATGTTTAAACCCGATCCTACAGTCAAAATCCCACTTGAAGGAAAGCCAGGAGATGCCTGTCAGAAGACAGGTTTCATTTCATGTCTTGTCTCCTGGGCCAAAAGCCCAGCTGGCTTCCTTAAACTCTGTTCCAGGAAGTGGGGAGCAGAGAGGGAAAATGTCTCGGCCAACTAGAAGCCCCACCTGTACAAATGGGGTGATCTGGGCTCTGCCCTGCCCTGCGGCAGCCCTGAGGCCCAGGCCGTGGAGAGGCAGTTCTGCCGAGCTGGAGGAATACTCATCTCCCTGAGACTAATCAGAGTTTTGGCCGTCCCAGCAAACCAGAGGCCCCAGGGGGAGAGCAAGGAAGCCCCCGATTGTCCGTGTGTCCACAGCATTTTCCCCAAATGTGGCACAGAGCGCGCTTTCTGGAGTTGTTACAGATTCCTATCGGGGGGCCATCGTCACAGCACTCGTTAGCCTATTAAAAGCTGTCTAGGTTTTGCGGTAAAAACAACAATCTAAGTGTGCCTCACCTAATTGAGCAGAAAATAGGCACTTTTGTGTTTCACGGTACTCCTGTTACTACGCGATAGAATAAGGAGAAAATGGGAAGTGGGGCCGTAATCTGATTCCATACATATGTGCTGGTTCCCCTAGGTGTGCTAGAAGAGACAGCACCACAGGTGGTCCTCATCCTCAAGACCAACCAGGGGGACCGCTCACGGCGACGCTCCTCATACGATGCCGTGCAAGTTTGGGGGGGAGGGGCCGTGGGGACTGATGGAAGAGGTGTTCCGATCTAAAAGGACCTTTCATAAAACCCTGAAGGGCGGAGGGCAGGAGACCTAGTGAATAGAGACCTCGACTGAGAATCAGGAGACATGGGGAGCCCTGGCCTGCTGTGGGTTCTGTGGCCCACGTCCGGAGCTCACCGACTTTGTCTCTCTGGACCTCTGTTTTCTCATCTGCAAAATGAGCTAGTTGAGCTCGACCTCTATGCTCCCTTTGAAACTACCATTCTATAGCAGGCTGCAGAAAGAGCCAAGATTTAGATATGTCTGATGGTGGAGGGACCTCTTCTCCCACCCCTTCCCACCTGGATCTCTGAAACCCCAGGGGAGAAACCCCACCGCGCCCACAGCTAGGGTTGCCTGCAGATTCTGGACAGGGAGAGGAGGGAGGTAGGGAGATTGGTGGCAAAATTCAAATGTGGAGCCCCCAGGACCTGGCTTACCCTTAGGTAGAAAGGACTCAGCAGCACATCTCCAAGTCAGAAGGAATCAGGGGTCCCGGCTAGTGTGGTAGCTAGTCGCCAGCAGACGGCTGGGGTGTCTTACCAAACTCCCAGCCCCCCAGATGCCGGGCGCCCCTGCTCTAGGGCCCTGTGGTGTTGTCACACCGGAGGGAGGAACCTATTCTTTTTCTTCTACCCTCAAGCAACCTGCCAGGAGCCAGAGGTCCAGGAAAGCCATGCAGTTTGCAGACATGGGCGAGACGTCCTCGGGGACGTCCAGGAGGCTGTGGGTGTGAAAAACACTGAGCAGGTTGGTGTCCTGGGGTAGCGAGCCAGGGACAGGGAACTGGTATGGATCTGGAGTCATCCGGGCACCTGTGAGCCTATTCTCGTTTCACAGGAGCTTCAGAGAAAACCAAGACTTCAGATGGGTCTAGTGGCCACATCTTAGGGAAATGGCAGAGAAGAACTTCCCTTCTGGAAGCAGAAGGGAAAGAGCCCAGCCTCCAGAGGAAGCTCCCTGAGCATGTACCAGGTGTCACTGCTGACAGAGAAAGGAGGACGGAGACCCCACCGCTCTCTGGCCTGGCCAGGCTGGGATACGCATGGCTGGCTTGAACCTGGCAGGAGCGGGGAAAAATCCTGGGAGAGGTTTCGGCTGTCAGCAAGCGGAGGCGAGGAGGGGGATGACCCGTCTCAAAAACGGAAGAAAGTTTGAGGACCCAGGTCATCCGTCGATGCTTGTGTCCACCTGGCAGCTAGGTTCTAGCAAGGGGGACAGAGGGGGATGGCTGTTGCCAATGGTCCCGAACACCAGCCCCTGCCTTCTCAGGCACTGCCCGGCCGCTGGCCCAGCCTGCCACAATGCCGGGGAGACCGGGGAGAAAACACAGAGAAAGTAGTTCCGTGGTTACCTCGCACCTGTCTTTTTATACCCACCCCCCCCCCCCGTAGGTGTGGCAGAGGCAACGTCTGCTGACCTAAACTAGGCAGTGCCCAAAGCCTTGGACCCCGTCGGCACGTTCTGCATCAAAACCGTGTCAGTGTTCTGTCTCTTCACGAAGCCGAGCCCACAGCCGAGCCCGTTGTCCTATGGACTCAGCAGCTGTGCCTCTGACCTGGGTGGGGCTGCATGTCTGGGCAGGAGAGGCTCCAGGAAGCTAGGGTGACTGCCAGTGATCTGTTTCCAGCCTGGGGCAGGAGCTGGGCTAGGTTCCAGGAGCCACTTTTGATCTGTCATTAGCACAGACTTTGCTCTAGCCGCACAGCCACCTCATTCCTGCCTCTGTGCCTTTGCACTGGCTGGTCCCTCTGCCTGAAATATCCTCCCCCCTCATCTTCACTTGGCTTGTGGTCCGTGCTGCATCAAATGTTCCCTTCTCCGGGCGCCTGGGTGGCTCAGTTGAGCGTCCATCTTCGGCTCAGGTCACGATCTCACGGTTTGTGGGTTCGAGCCCCGCGTCGGGCTCTGTGCTGATGGCTCAGAGCCTGGAGCCTGCTTCGGATTCTGTGTCTCCCTTTCTGCCCCTCCCCTGCTCATGCTGTGTCTTTCTCTCTCTCCTTCAAAAATAAATAAGCATTACAATTTTTTTTAAATAAATAAAAACGATCTATAGTTATCTTGTTTATCTGTTTCCACGTTCGTTGTCTCTTTCCCCACCGAGATGTTAGTTCCTTTAGAGGCCCAGCCTCTGTGTCTTGTTCTCCACTGTCCACAGCTTTTAGCACAATGCCTAAAGCTGGGTGGGTTCTTAGGAAGGATCTATTGAATGAATAGATAAATGAATGGATGCCGTTGCAGCAAGCAGTGTGGTTGCTTATTCAGGATAAGCTTGACCCCATGCTTTTCCATTTGTAACAGAACCCCAAATTTTGTTGGGCAACCTGTCCCACTCCTGACCGCGTGCTTTACTGCACCATTCATGGCATTCCCTTTCCCTGGGCTAGTAATTGGTTGCAGAAAGGACACACGACGTGATTGTTGCCGGAACCATGAGCGTAGGTCTACTGGCTCAGAGAAGGGGGTTCTGAAAGAGCGTTTCCCTCCATGAAAAGAGAAGCAGACATTGCCTTTTGATCTGGATACAATGCCTAGTACAGCTGGAGAAACTGAGTCATCTGTGACATTACTGAGGAACAATCCTTGTTATGGGGCATAGTAAGTTTCCTCATTAAGCCGTTATGAATTGCATCTTTTGTTACTTGCAGCCAAAGACATCTGAACCACAGAGACGACAGCATTTGCTGTCCCTCGGTCTGGTGGCTGCCATTAGGACTAAGACTGGCAGATCCTGACAATCCAGAGTGCACCTGATACAACAGAAGGGGAGCTGAGGGCGCCGAGAACCGGTGCCCCGAAGCAGGGGACTAGGCGGGTAAATGAGCAGTGTCACAAAAGAGGTGGTATCTGGGTCTTGGACAGAAGGCAGGAGTCGTCCAGACAGACCCACTGGTCAGGAGTCTCTCCGGCAGCGGGAACAACATCCCACATTCCGGAGAACCGAAAGGGTAAGCAGGATGGCCTCGTAGGGGCCGTGGATGCTCCAGGCACTGAGCTAAGTGATTTAACATACAGGTCTCCCCTCTAATCCTCGTGATATGAGAGCAAGTAAATACTGTTTTCCCATTTTTTTTTTTTAAACACGGAAACTGGGGCTCCAAAGAGCTGTGACTTGCCCAAGGTCACGCAGCCAGAACGTGGTAGAGTCAGGCTTTGAACACAGACCGTCAGGCTCCAGAGCCTATAATTTCTCTACCACCCCACTCTCCTATGGAAGTAGACTCTGTCCGGAAAGAAGACACCTGTAGACTGACCTGCACGTAGAAGACAGCTTGGCTCCGTGACCAGGAGAGAGAAGCGTGTGAGCAGACGGTTAGGAGGCCGTGTGCTCTGGGTGAGGTTGGGTGGCTGATGGAGACGGGGGCCGACAAGAGAGAATGTAGGTGGCCCGAAAATACCAACCTCTCTGGTGCTGTGTTTATTTTAAACCAAATGACTGCCATCTCTTAACCGTTTCCCTTGACGTGACTCTTACGGCTAAATATTATCCTAAAAATGTATCAGCCCACAAATTTTTGTTAACCGGCCTGCTAGGAATGCTATACAGATGGCAAAATAAATAAAACCCGTCTGTAGTTATGCCTGGCCTCCCTGAAATGGTAACTGGCCTGGGGCTCACAGGGACCCGGCTTCGAGAAGCCTGCCTTAAATAATGAACAGGAAGCTGAAACGGGCATTTGGTCCCCGGGCACTGCCTGGCACTATAAGTTGGCACCCCAGATCCTTCCGACACCCTTGGTTTGCAAGCTCTGTTTTTCACGAAACAAGGGGTGGGGCGGACACCCATCCCCATAATAAAATAAAGGCACCAGCTAATTTCCCCAGGCTTCGATCTCAGCAGGGAAGGATACAATGTTGCAAGCCAGCAGAAGCCAAGGAGTGGAGATACAGTAGTTCTGTTTTACATTACATTAAATGTTACTATTTCTGAAGGGAATATGTGTGGAGCGCTGGTGTAACCCATAGCAACCAGCTAATAAATTGTAACTTACACTGCCTCAGCTTATTGTAGGGGTGGAGAACAGCAGGGGGAAAAAAACCAAAAAAAAAAAAAGGCAAATGCTGGCAAAAACACCACGTTTCCCCCCTCTCACTACCTCCTCGACACACGTACACACACACACACACACACACACACACACGCCACAAATACAGGTGTATCAGCGTTCTCTAATCAAATGATTTAAGGTGAAGTAGAACAATTAGCCGCCAAGCTTTTAGAGTTCTTAGCCTTCGTGTTTATGTATGTGCGATACCTCTTTCAGAGCTCAGAAGGTGCGTTGTAAATGTGGCTGACTGTGGACCCTGCCCTCCACAAGGATGACCGTCCACATCATTTCACAGCCTTTATTGAGGGTGACAGTCTTCGGCGTCAAGCCCTGCACGCGGAATGGAGCCACTCAGCTCACCTCTTCTCCTTCTGTCTGCAAATAGCTCTGGCCTAATTGCTCCCATACTTCAAATTCACAGCAGGCTGGGGAGCCCTGCTCTTTGCTACACTGAGCTACTCTCTGGCCTCACCCCCCCACCCCCCGCCCCCAATGAGTCCTCCCCTCCATTAACTCCTGTTCCCTGAGCCATTCCGTCTTTTACACAGTCAGTCCCTCCGAAACGTGGGCATTGGATTTGGATTTACAGGAATTATTCATGGGGCACTTTGTGGCCTTGAGACAGTCTGTTCATCTGTTTGGGCTGATTAACTGGGTACAGCCCCTGTCTGTCTGTGTGAGCCGGGCCAGACTTGATGAAATTCCTCCCTATTCTGAGATGCCCAGCACTCAGCTGTCTGGAAGGAAATGACCAATGCCTGTGCCACCCGAGTCTGTGTCCCTGGGTAATTCTCCTTCTGTCTAGCCACGTCTGCCTGTGTGCAGAGGAGGGGAGTCAGGGGTGCACCCAGGCTCGGATTGAAAGGGCTCTCCTTGCCTCCTCCCCTAAGAGCCAGCACAGGCCACGGAGACGCATGGGGATCGGAACCAGGCATTCAGGACCAAGAACCTTCTTGGGCACTCACTGGCTGAGTGTCATTTGGAAAACTCAGGTGGCTTCTGGGGACTTAATTTCCTTACCTACAATGTGAGGCCGCTAAGAGTATACGTTATTGGCTACCGTAACGAAAATCCCAGCTGACGGTGCTTTAAAGAGGAGGAAATCTATTTTCTCACGTAATTGATAGGGCAGGTTGGAGACTTGGCTTCCCCTTCCCTGTGACTCTCTCCTGGGTGGGACCCTTTCATCCCCATGGTCCTTACACCAGAGCAGATCTCTCCAGTGCCATGCTGGTTAGGCTGTGCTGTAATGTGTGTGTTTGTCCACTCACTGGATCCGATCCCCTCTCTCATCTCAGAAAGCCCCCGCCTGGTATGTGGTCAGGATGAATGGACAGGTGAACAAATGAGTGAATGATTCTAAGCTTCTTATGGACGGAAAAGGAAATTTGGGGAAAAAGAAAAAGCCATAATATGTGCAGGAATGCTCTGTCAACTGTAAGATGCTACAGAAACATTAAGAAAACTATGCTTGGGGCGCCTGGGTGGCTCAGTCGGTTAAGCGTCCGACTTCGGCTCAGGTCATGATCTCACGGTCCGTGAGTTCGAGCCCTGCGTCGGGCTCCCTGCTGACAGCTCAGAGCCTGGAGCCTGTTTCAGATTCTGTGTCTCCCTCTCTCTGACCCTCCCCCGTTCGTGCTCTGTCTCTCTCTGTCTCAAAAATAAATAAACGTTAAAAAAAAAATTAAAAAAAAAAAAACAAAAACTATGCTTATTGGGCGCCTAGGCGGCTCAGTCCATTAAGCGTCCAGCTCTTGATTTCGGCTCAGGTCATGATCTCGCAGTTTGCGAGTTCGAGCTCTGCATCGGGCTCTGTGCTGACGGTGGAGCCCCCTTGAGATTCTCTCTTCCTCTCTCTCTCTGCCCCTCCTTCTCTCTCTCTCTCAAAATAAGTAAATAAATAAATAACTTTTTAAAAAGTCATGATTATTAATTATTACAATCATGAAGCTTCCTGCTATAGGAACAGCCTCTTGGATGCCAGTATGAGTTCCAAAGCTCGCCATGCTGGCAGTGGGAGTTTTTGATGGGACAGGGGAAGAAAGATGTTTTTTCTCAGAGAAGTTGACGGCTTTTGGCCCTTAAAAAAAAAACAAAGAAACAAACAGGCAAAACCACCGATAGTGTAACTATTAATTATAAAGGTCAAAAGGTGTCTTCATGATGGAGAGATCTGATGGACATTCCTTTGGCCAAATAATTAATGAAACTTGGCATCACGAACAATGAGGCGACTGACCTTATAGATTCTTGACATGTGCCGTGGGAGGTGCACAATTCACCCGTGTAGTACTCGTCTCTCAAACAGTTTGAATATAATCACAAGGAAACAACCAGCAAATCCCAGAACATCCAACAGGACAGCCAGCTGAACTCCTTAATACTGTCAGGGTCATTAAGACAAAGAAGTCAAGGGGTGCCTGGGTGGCTCAGTCAGTTAAGCGTCCGTCCGACTCATGGTTTCGGCTCAGGTCATGATCTCAGTTTGTGAGTTAGAGCCCCGCGTGAGGCTTTGAGCTGACAGCTTCGAGCCTGCTTGAGATTCTCTCTCTCTCTCTCTCTCTCTCTGCCCCTCCCCGCTCACAATTTCTCTCAAAATAAATAAAATAAACTTAAAAAAAGAAGTCAAAGGCAGCGGACGCTTTTAGATTAATGGAGACTAAGAAGAGAGAGCAACCAAATTGCAACGAGTGAATTTGATTGGATCCTGGATTATAAAAATGCTACAAAAACATATTTTTAGATAATTGGACTACAAATTGGATAATACTGTTGCATCAGTGTTAAATTTCTTCAGTGTGATGATGTTATTTTAGGAGTGTGTCTTTATTCTTAGTAGTTACATAGTGAAATGTGGTGATGTCTGTAACTTACTTGGAAATGGTTTAGAAGAAAATACACACACACACACAAATATACTCCTGTATACACACACGTGACTCAGAGACATATATACAGAGAGAGAAAAAGAAAATGTGGCAAAATGCTAACTAGTGAATCTAGGGGAGGGGCACATAGCCATTCACTGCACTGTCCTTTCAAGTTTCCTGTAGCTTTGAACTTTTTCACTATAAAATATTAGGGGAGAAGACATTAGCGGATAGCATGAAAATTTACTCCCTTAGACGCTCTTCCAGTTAGATATTTACATTTTGTCCATTTGGATTCTCTCCATGTTTATTATTATGCATTTGCCTTTGGACTTCCCTTTCCTAGGCTAAATTAGAAAAATCAGGGTAACGGGCACCTGGGTGACTCAGTCGGTTAAGTGTCCGACTTCAGCTCAGGTCGTGATCTCACGGTTTGTGAATTTGAGTCCAGCATCAGGCCCTGTGCTGACAGCTCAGAGCCTGGAGCCTTCTTTGGATTCTGTGTCTCCCTGTCTCTCTGCCCCTCCCCTGCTCTCACTCTGTCTCTCTCTCCCTCAAAATAAATAAACATTAAAAAAAGAAGAAAAAAAAGAAAATCGGGGTAACATATTAGAGTCCACGTATTTGTAAAGATGCATGATGCTTTCAAAAACATTAACTGGGCTCCTGCTGTGTATTCCTACTGTGTCTCTTTCTCTATCTCTCTGTCTCTGTCTCTGTCTCTCTCCTTTTCTCCCCTCTCCCTCATCTCCCCACCAGTGATCTCAAATGCTCCAGGCATTTAAGTGACCTTGGTCCCCGCACTCAGGGCCCCGCGTATCCTAGATAAGACTTCCTTTGAGGGGCACCTGGGTGGCTCAGTTGGTTGGGCGACCGACTTTGTCTCAGGTCATGATCTCACAGTTCGTGAGTTCAAGCCCCGTGTTGGGCTCTGTGCTGACAGCTCAGAGCCTGGAGCCTGCTTTGGATTTTGTGTCTCCCCTCTCTCTGCCCCTCCCCTGCTCACGCTCTGTGTCTCTCTGTCTTTCAATAATAAATGAACGTTAAAAAATTAAAAAAAAAAAAAAAAAGACTTCCTTCGAGGAGAAACAAGGAAAATGTCCCAGCCCCCAACCCCCACCTCCCATAAGCACACACCTGAGACTTTGACAAAAAAGGACGGCAGGATTAAATTTTAGCTTTAGTTTATTAAGTCCATAATAGAGGTGGCATTGGGGGCAGGGTCTTGGTGGAGGAGGGGTTCAGAATTGTGGAAGGCTTGGTCTGGCCCTGGCCGCCAAAATGTAGATCAGGCTGAGCCCAGGATGCTAGGCCATCTGGCAGAGTTTCTAGAAAGGGTAGGTTCCTGCTGCTTACTGTCCCTGAAGCCAGAAAGGCCAGCCTGTCCCATTGACCATTGGCAAGTGGCCCTTTGTCCTCCTGTGTATCCAGCCCTGGCTGTGCTCATTTACCAGAGACACCACCTCTACGGTCTTCTGCCATCTCGTGACTTTATTGCTTAACTGCCTCGAGTACGTGCCTTGCCCTCCAAACAGGGCCAGACTTTTCCGTAGGCAGAGCCAGTGAGGCGATTATGGCGACGTGGAGGTCCTTTGGGACCACCCCTCATTGGATGCTGCCCAAATTTTAGGACAGTCATACCTGACTTATTTATTCATTAGGCATCACGGGCAAAGCACCCTTAGGCCTACAATACTTTGAGGGGCCCACAGAAATGTGTTAGTTTCTTTTAACATCAAAAGGAAAAAAAATGAACTATTAGGGATAAAGATTATATTCTTTTGCATACCAACACAATCATAAAATATAATTTGTAATTTTTTTTACACAGGAGTGCCTACCCCCCATGCCCTGAGGAGACGTGCCTAGACCCCGGAAGGCCGCAGTGCAGCCCTGGGGTCTGGTTGGCTCTCCCCCCCCGCCCACCCCCTGCATTTCCCCCAAACCCAGGACCTCAGGACCTCTCTCCCTGTTCCTTTTCTCTGCTTGTAGCGCCTTCCCTGGCTTCTCTCCCCACTGCAGCTGTATGGCTCATGTTTCCTTGAATCTGCAGCAAAACAAGACAACGAAGGACAATGTGATGAGCTTTTCTCCCAAACCAAATTTATACCAATTGGGGGACAGCTCTTTTTTTCTAAAATTGTATCCTTCTTTCTTTTTCTTTCCTTTTTTTTTTTTTTTTTTTTTTTTTTTTTGGTACTAAAATGTGCTTTCATCTATAAAGTTATAGTGACGTTTGGGGCGCCTGGGTGGCTCAGTCGGTGAAGCGTCCGACTTCGGCTCAGGTCATGATCTCACAGTTCGTGAGTTCGAGCCCTGCATCGGGCTCTGGGCTGTCAATGCCCAGCCTGCTTCTAATCCTCTGTCCCCTTCTCTCTCTCTGCCCCTTCCGTGCTCATGCTCTCTCTCTGTCTCAAAAATAAATAAACATGGTAAAATTATGGCAATGGCAGATGATACTCTGCATGGCTATTATTTCATGAAATGTAGAGGTTGGTAACTCTCTGCTGGTCCTGCCTCCATCTCCATTTCCGTGAACATTGTCCTGGCTGTGAAATTCCATGCTCTGATGGCTTAGATAACTTGAGTTTATCTTCGAGACTGACGTCTCATGGCTTATCCTCCAGGAAACCCCCCTCTGGCCCTGGGCTCTACGCCCCGTAGGGCCCATCAGACTCCATTCCTCGTGCCTTGTTAGCGTTTTCTCACCCATCTCGCCTCCTAGCCACCTTCTGGAAGGCAGGACTGCACCTGACTTCTTTGTGTCTCCTCCTCTTGGCACGGCGCCTGGCACACGGTCACCGCTCAATCAATCTTTGTTGGATGAATGAAGAAATATACTAATTCCCAGAAAAATTAAGTTAATGGATAGAATTTCTCCAGCTTTTAGGTTTTTTTTTTTTCCCTCTACATTTTTATTAAATCTTTGGCACCTGTTATTACTTGTCCACTGGCCAGTGCTAGCAGATGACAGAAAGAATTAGCAAGTAGCAAATGAATATTAATGGACCCAGACATAGCCGCCAGTGCTTAGTTTGACAGCTTGTTTTTTCTGTGGACAGGTGTTTGGGCTTATGGTTGTGGTTTTATATTGTGTGTTAGTGCCTGTAAATTTAATTAAATTTAACATTTCTAAGCAACTTAAGCATACAGTAAGTAAATACGTAGTTTTGTGATAAATCATAGACTGTATTTTGGACTTAAATATATCAATATTTCATGGTACTCTGCAAAGGGTACCATGACTGATAGGAACTCCACTGTATGAAAAATCTATAGAGACCAGAGTTTAGAGAACCACTATCCTGGTGCAAATTTGGGCTCTGCAGGCAGATTGTATTTTTTTATTATTTTTTTGGGGGGGGGTGGAGAGGCAGATTTTAAACTTTTTTAAAAAAGATTTATTTATTTTTGAAAGACAGAGACAGAGACGGAGAGGGGGAGGAGCAGAGAGACAGGGAGACAGAATCTGAAACAGGCTCCAGGCTCTGAGCTATCAGCATGGAGCCCGATGCGGGGCTCGAACTCATGAAATGTGAGATCATGACCTGCGCCGAAGTCAGATGCTTAATCAATTGAGCCACCTAGCTGCCCCTCAAGGCAGATTTTAAATGGAATGGGGGCTCTCTGTGGTTACAGGGCTACAGAGCCTAAAAAATGGGGGGCAGGATGCAGGAAGCAGGGTTGGAGAAGTTTGTAGGAGGCCAAGGCAAATCACTGCTCCCCATTCTTCCCTCCCATTGCTTGGGTCTGAGAATGTAATTCCCTCTTGTTTATTTTTCATTTATTTATATTATTATTATTTTTAGAATACAAGCTTTGACATTGGACAAACCTGTATTTAATTTTTAAAATTTTATTTATTTTTGAGCGAGAGAGACAGAGAGACAGAGCATGAGCAGGGGAGGAGCAGAGAGAGAGGGAGACACAGAATTTGAAGCAGGCTCCAGGCTCTGAGCTGTCAGCACAGAGCCCAATGCCGGGCTCAAACCCACGAACCATGAGATCATGACCTGAGCCAAGGTCAGATGCTTAACCAACTGAGCCACCCATGCGTCCCCCCTTCTTGTTTATTCTTGCTAAGGCTTTAGCTGTGTCTGTACGAATGTATGTGTATATTGAGGGCATGGCAAATACCTAAAGCAGTTATTATTGGGTAAATCAGAAATGCCTTTGGTCCCTCTGCTAAAGCTGAATCTCCCCACGCTCAGCTCTGATGGTGTTACTGGCCTCGTGAGAGACTCTCTAGGGACTGCTGTTTCCAACCTAAGCAAACCCTAATTTATTGGCCTCTCAAATCCTGACCCGATGTAACTTTCCAACATTAATCCATTCATCTTCTAGGCACACTCCGCAGGCTGGCTGAACTGAACTCACCATGTGGTTTTCCAAACCAGTCCCCCTTCTGGTGTCTGCCTTTGTTATTACAGTTCCCTGTTGTCTACACCTGGGCAGCCCTTCACCCTGTCTCCATCCCCCCAAATCCTACCCATTTTCAAGACCCAGCTTACATTCTAATTCCTTGATGAGACTACTTCAATTTCCCCAAATGGATGTTATCACTCTCTTCCTTGACCTCTCATGTCTTTCTCAAGGCACTTATGTTCTGTTCTCTAGAATAGTAATGTCTGTATTTTATTATCTCCAGTCCACAATACAGACACACAGAGATTTGTTATAAGGCATTCATGGTAAAGGAGGTTTATTCATCTGGGGATAATACCATGCCTGGCACATTGTTCTCATTTTATCTATATGGCATTGAATTGAATTTGTGTCCTCAATAAGGCCAAGCTAAATTCTGCATCCACTTGGCTGATAATCTGTGTATCAGAATTCTTCCAGTTGGGAACCACAGATGAACCAACACAAAGGAGCATAGTCAACAAGGACAATGCATCATAATACCTCACATACTAAGAAATCTGGAGGTAAGGAGGCTCCAGGGTTGAATTCAGTGATTCCACGATGTCATTGAAGACCTGCCTTGGTTAGCACGTAGGCCACCCTTAGACCTGGTCATGATACGGCTGCTCAGATCTGGGTTCTACACACAGATACAACACTGGGGAGCAAAGCAAAACAACCATTCCCTCTAAGATTCTCTTTTATCATAAGGGAAAATCTCTTCTAAGAGACTGCCAGCAGACCTCCTCTCACACATCATTGATCGGGATTGCAACACATGCCCATGCCTAAAACAATTGCTGGCAAAGAGAACAGAATTACTTTGATTGGCTCAGATTAATCAAGATTCACAGCCTTGGTCAGGAAAAAGGCTCAGCCTCTCCTAGGCACATGACCACCATGGATCTGAATCAAATTGTGTTCTGTGTCAAGGTGGAAGTAAGAAATGTCTTTGTCTAGACACCCTAGTGCAAGTTAGAGTCGTTCTGTATTTATCATAGGCTATTGTAAAGCCTAGACCTACCGGAACAGGAGTCCTGAGCTCTTGGGTAGTAATGGGTAGCTCTTCCTACGGGGAGATCATAACAATAGCTACCATTCATTCCTCTCCCCTTTGTCCCTAATCTTCCAACACCCCCTCTCCTATCAAGTTCAGCCAGTGATCCTACTGAGAAAACATCAGCAAAGAAATCCTGTGTTATTCTACCTACACCTACCCACCAACTTACATCAGTGCCCTCATGTTCTGCCTTTTTTTTTCACATTATGTCCAACCTAGCTCCCAGCTAAGGCCAATGATTCCACTTATACCTCGGTTCCTGTTCCCACTCATCTACTCAAGCGCATCAACCAACAAATCTCCTTTCCGTTTCCTGCACCACTTGATTTGCCTCTCTCTACTGGATCATTCCCATCCATACACAACATGCTTCCAACCTTAAAACATACCCTCCCAGGAGTGCCAGGGTGGCTCAGTGGGTTAGGCGTCTAGCTCTTGATTTTGGCTCAGGTCATGATCTCAGGGTTGTAAGACCAAGTCCTGTCTCACTGGGTTGTGAGACCAAGCCTCTGTGCTGATTGTGAAGCCTACTTAAGATTCTCTCTCTTCCTGCCCCATCCCTGCTCACACTCTCTCTCTCTAAAGATAAATAAATAAATAAATAAATAAAACAAAAACCATCCTGTCTTGACTTCACATCCTTCTACCATAGTGGATCCATTTCTCTATTTCCCTTTGTAACAGAATCCCTCAAAAGGGTTACCTGTCGCCGTGGCTAAAACTGTTTTTCTCAAGGTAGCCAAAGATGTTCATTGCCTAAATCCAGTGATTAATTTGCAGTCCTCATCTTATTGGATCAGTTAGCAGGATTTGACATAGCTGATTTCTTCTTTCTACCAGTAACACACTCAGTTCCTTGGTTCCCAGGACGCCTCACATGCCTGGCTCTTCTCCTGTTGCACTGGAGAAAAGCCAGGTCCTCTTGTCACATTTGCAACTCCTTTTCCTTTCTTAACGTTATGGTGTCGTGGAGCTTGGTCCTTGGACTTCTCTCTTTGCTGACTATACTCACCTCCCTGTTGCTTTTATCAGTATCATGGCTTTACCGTCTCTAAGTTGATGACTCCCTAGATGTGTTTTCAGCCTGGACGTGGCAACCGGACGCTAATCTCAGACAATCCAACTACCTACTTGACGTCCTCATTTGCATGTCCATAGGGCATCTCAAATGTAACACGACTACATCAGTTAGCTATCGCTACAGGACAAACCCTAAAACTTAGTGGCAATTTGGGCTGGATGCAGCTGGATGACTCACCTGGCCTCGCCTGGGGTCACTCATGTGACTAATGTCCTCTGGAGGCTTTAACAGGACAGGATGGTTTAAGGTGTCCTCGTACACATCTTGCCATTAGCTGGAGCTATTGACCAGGACACTTTGGCTGTCCTCTGTATGATAGCTAGAGAGGACAGCCTGGGGTCCTTACCTGGCCAAGGCAGTGTTCTAAGAGAGCAAGCCCCAGTATACAAGCCCCAATCCATGGCTCAATGGGTGCTGTTATGGTAATAATTTCTCCCAATATCCAGGACAGGATTCATAGCATCTACTACCCCCACCCCGATCTGCACCAACGGCAGTCTTTGCCATCTCGGTAAATAGCCATCCCATCCTTTCGGTTGCTCAGGCCAAAAACCTTAGAGGCGCTCTGGAACTCCTTTCTTGTCACACTCCGCCTTGAATCCATCATCACGTTCTGTCAGCAATTCCTTAAAAAACATATCCTGAGCCCAGCCACTTCTCACCTCCCCCTTTTCTACCACAATCTCTCACCTGGATTATTGCAATGGCCCCTAACTGGTTTCCCTACTGCTGCTCTTGACCCCTACCGTCTGTTTTCAACACATCAGCCTGAGCTACTATGTTAAAACATTAATCGGATTATATCACTCCTCTCCTTAAAAGTCTCCCAAGTTTTTACAATGGCCAACAAGTTCCCACATGATTGCTCTCCCTGCTACCACCCTCGCCTCCTGCACACATGCACCATCACCTCTCTGACCTCATTTCCAGCTACTCTCCCTCCCTCCCTCAGCTCCCGCCTCCCCTGCCTCTTCCATGATTCTCACTTGTCCCTGGTGCACTGCTGGCCCAGGGCCTTTGCACTCGCAGTTCCCTCTGCCCGGAATGTTCTTCCCCTGCACATCTGCGTGCTGGGCTCCTTCACCTCCTCCGGGTCTTCATTCAAACGTTCTGACTGCTCTAAGACTGAAATCCCTCTTTCTGTGTCACAGCTTTACCCCCACTTCCAGGATTTCTTTTTCTCTCAGCACTTTCCCTCACCTGACGTTCTCTTGTCCTTTAATTATTTCCTTGTTTGTTGCCTGTCTCCCCATCCTGGGAGGTTAACTCCCTGTGAGCAGGATTTCCTTTTTATTTGTTTTGTTCGTCCTGCACCTGGAACAGAGCCTGGCATTTAGTAGATGTTTAATTATATTTGTGAAGTGACTGAATTCATGGAGCACTTACTACATGCTGCAGACTTCATCCAGTTTATTGCCCCTGTATTCCCCCACACCAACCCAATGCAAAAAAGCACGATGATATCTCCTCATATGAAGCAGGTGCTATTATCTCCACTTTGCAGATGAGGAAACTGAGGCTGGTTGGTTAAATAAATTATGCAGAGTCATGTAGCCAGTGACAGGGGAAGTGTGGATTCAAAGGAAGAGAAGGAGGAGGAACAGGAAGGCGAGGAAGAGAAGACAGTGAGGGGCGGGCAAGAGATGGAGGTGGTGGGCGTGGGGGGTGGGGTCTGGAACCATCCAGCGCCCCCCCCCCCGCCCCCCGGGGCCACAGTTGACCGCGGGACCACCCAGAAAACACCCCTGGGATGAGGTCTAGGGTGTCTTCCCCGCCGTGTCCCCCCAGCTCATGATGATCTTTTCAAACCCTGCTAGTAGTCCTGTCTTCTTTTTCCCATGTGCTGACAACTGGATACCCACACGGAAAACAAGCCTTTGAATTAAGCAGCAGTGGCTGGACTATTGAGACCAATCTAACTGCATCCGGTCTCCACTCCCAGGCAGCTTTGCTCATTCCCTTCCCCCCGGGGCCTCAGGCGAATCGGCCTCACTCATATCTGTGGCGGGACTCAGAAATGGCCATGACCCCCACCACTACACAGGCTGAAATGACTGCGGTGGGTGAGGGTAAAAGGGAGCCACCATCTGATGTCTGGTGACCGGCAGTGGGCTGGGAGAACCAGGCCGGAAACTCCACAGGTCGGTCATTGTTGCAACGGAGGCTACTTTGGTCTTGTGACTGGTAGACACATGCATGTATTTTTTTTTTTAAAGAACAGTCTAGGACCAAGACAGACAACTGTGGTTGATAGTGTCTGGAGAAAAAGAACAACTATTGTGTTCGGGTTATCATATGATAGCTGGCAAAGAAAAAGGGCTTTGTTCTATGATTGGTTTCTCTAGTCAATTAAACCTTTAATATCTGCCATGAGGTCCCTGCTGCTTAAGTTAGAAAGACTTCATATCTGTTTCTGAGCCACATGCCTGCTTACTTAATTTAAGGTTCTGTCTCTTTCCCTTCCTTCCTTCCTTCCTCTCTCTTTCTTCTTTTCTTTTTTCGTTTCTTTTCTTTCCTTCCCTTTCCTCTTTCTTTCTTTCTTTCTCTCTCCTCTCTCATCCTCTTTCTTTCTTTCTTTCTTTCTTCCTTTTCCTTTCTCTCTCTCTCTTCACTCTCTCCCTTCTTTCTTTTTTCTTTTCTTTTCCATCTGCTCCTTCCTTCATTCCTTTCCTTTCCCAAGTATCCTTCTTTAGCTCATCCTTTCTTTCCCTGACTCTTTTCTTCCCTTTCTGCTCCTCTTCCATGGATAGGAAATTATAAGTGAGGAAAAGGAGGAGAAGATGAGGGGGTCACGGAAATGTTGTAGAAATAATAAGCGAAAGAAGCCTGTTGACATCCATGTATTATATTCTGCGCTGTGAACTTAAGGCATACGTGTGGCCTCTGACACACTGTCAGCTTCATCCAAAGCCTCAGGGGAGATGCTTTCCCTGATTAGGTCCCCAGGGCTCTAAGGTCAGTGCTGGGGTGGGACTCAGGGATCCCAGGGAGATGGGCAGTGGTGTTGAGGGCAGATGTCCCTTGCCAGGGCCTTTGTGGATGGAACTAGAGGGTGATCATTAACAAAGGCTCTCGGGTACAAGCGGAAATAAAAAACCTGCCCTCCTACTTGTTTGTATGAACCATCTATCCAAATGCAGCTTGGTGTCTGCTACCCCGGGGACTAAATCGCCCAGAGGAAACTCATGAAATGCCCCCATCCCCTGGTTGCAGGAGCTTCCTGAAGCCTAGGGCCTCGGGGTCCACTCTGTGGGCTTGAAGCTATAAGACCGGGTATTCACTTAGCCTCGCCTTCATTCATTCCATAAAGTTTTAGTTCAATGCCTGCTGGCCACCAGGCACAGTGCGGGGAGTGGTGGATGCTGTTATGTGGGGCAGTCTCTGGCCTCAAGAAACTCCCTAGGTGAACATACACGTAAACAAATAACCTAAATCAGTGAAAAAGCACTACCTTGGAGGACTATCCTAAGCACAGAGCTTTCGTGGATGATTCACTCAATGCCTGGAGGAGGCAGGCAGGGGGAGGTGAGGAGGGGCACTTCGAAGAGAAGCTGGTGCTTCAGTTGCTCCCATAAGAAGGCTGGGAGTTCGCCAAGTTGATGGGTCGAGGAAGAAGACCAAGTGCACCTGGCTGAATAGCAGCGTCTATATAAAGGCACGTCCAGAAAACCATGGGTAAAACCAGATTGTGGTGGGAAGGATCAAGAGCCTAGAAAAGCTGGAAGAAGGTCAAGGGCAGTGGGAGGCATGATTATAACCTATTCTAGGAGTTTGAATCTTTCATAAGCAATTTGCAGCCCCCGAAGGGTCACATCTATACTTTAGGGAGATATGCACTTTAGAATAATGGATGGGCAGTGGGTGAGACTATCACCTGGGACAGCAGGTGGGCAATGAGGACAATAGTCTAGAAGGAGGTGCTGAAGCCTGAGCTAGGGCAGAGGCCATGAACGCAGAAAGGAACAGACAACTTCAAAAGATGTTAAGGAGATAGATTTGGCAGCTCCTGTTACCAATTGGCCGTGGAAAGTGAGAAGTCTAAAATTAACCCAAAGGCTCTGGCTTCTGTGATTGAGTGAAAAGTGGTGTCATTAACCGACATAGGAAATCGAGAAGGAAAAAATAGATTCGAGGGAAACATAACGAACGGAGGTTGGGGCATGTTCAGGCTAAGGTTTGGTGACATCAGGTAGAACATTCAAAAAAAGCCGTTGGTGCTCTAGGTGTAAAGCAAGGAAGAACTGGGCTGAAAGTACCAGTAAGAGTTGTCCGCTGAGAGAGAAAGAGAGACCACGTGGGTGTCTGGGGAAGAATGGGGTCCGGTGAAGAGTATATTGAGGTGAGGAGCTCTTCTGGTTTGTCTTATACCCTACATCCAATCCAACAGGAAGAGCGGTCAGCTCTCCCTTCAACACACATCCTGAATCCACTTCTAACCACCTCCATCACCATCTACCCAGGCAAAGCCTCCATCATCTCTCACCTGAGCTATGCCACAATCTACTAATTGGTCTCCTTGCATCTATTTTTGCTTCCCTATCGACTATTTCCTATACACCAGCCACATTGGCCTTTTAAAAATGTAAACAGAGTCGGGGCACCTGGGTGGCTCGGTCGGTTAAGCGTCCGATTTCGGCTCAGGTCATGATCTTGCCGGCTGTGAGTTCGAGCCCCGCATCAGGCTCTGGGTTGACACCTCAGAAGCCTGGAGCCTGCTTCGGATTCTGTGTCTCCCGGTCTCTGCCCCTCCCTCACTCATGCTCTGTCTCTGTCTGTCTGTCAATAATAAATGGACATTAAAAAAAATATTAGTATATGTGCTGCCGAAGCGAGCACTAAAAAAAATATTTAAAAAAATGTAAATAGTCATGCCACCTTAATCCTCTAGACCACACAATGGTTTCCCTTGATGCATGAAATAAAATCCAAATTCCCACAAGGCTCAAGATCTGGCCTTTGCTGTCTTTTCTGAACTCACCTTTCACCCCTCTCCCTTGCTCAGTCTGTTCCTGCCGCAATGACTTTCTAGCTTTCAAACAGGCCAAGCTTGTTCCTGCCTCAGGGTCTTGGCACTTTCCTGGAATGCTCTTGTCCCGGATCTTTCTACAGTTTTGATTTCTCTGACAAAATTTTCAAGTTTGCCTTTAAAAATTTTTTTAAATGTTTATTTATTTATGAGAGAGAGAGACAGAGAGAGACAGAGGAAGTGAGAGGGAGACAGAATGTGAGTGAGGGAGGGGCAGAGAGAGAGGGAGACACAGAATCTGAAGCAGGCTTCAGGCTCTGAGCGCTCAGCACAGAGCCCAACATAGACCTCGAACTCATGAACCACAAGCTTCTTACCCAAGCGGAAGCTGGCCACTTAGCTGACTGAGCCACCCAGGCGCCCCATCAAGTTTGCATTCAAGTTTGTATTTCTTTGAACAGAGCAAGCACAGGTGCTCCATTGTCTGTGTCAGACAACTCTAATATCTCAAGATTTTGTGGGCCTGTTTCAGTGTTCTGTGGTTTTTGCTGGCTCTCGCTCATATTGTCTTATTTCCTAGTTACCTCCCGCTGTATGCCGGAAATTTCATTTTGGAATAATTTGAGGCCTAGGGGGGTCGGAGTTTTCTCCTGAGAGGATTTCCATTTACTTCTGGAAGCCACCCATTGCTACTCCCAGTCTGGATCCACTTTAAGCTAAGTTCTAGACAAGGGCTATAGATAGATAGATAGATAGATGATAGATAGATAGATAGATGATAGATAGATAGAGTCCAGGGGACCTGAAGCCAGGTTGCCTGTCTGAGTAAGAGCTGATTCCAGTTCCCGGTTACCCTAAGGACACGGCTCTTAGAGGATCCCAGCTTCAGGTTCAGAAGCCCCACCTTCTTCCTGGTCTCTGATGTATGTCTCCTCACCATGGGAGGCCATCAGAAGCTGGGCTCAGTTTTACAGATATTTATTACATATCCATAGATGTCCGCGGGGCAACAGTGGCTCTGAGGGATGGTCTTCCTTTTCTCCTAGCTTCTGCCCAATAACTCCTCACCGCTTTAGTAACGACTTTGGGCATTATTTACATTTTGTCTGGGTATGGTAGTCGCCAGCAGGAACATTGGTCCAAATCTCCTGGTCCGATGTTACCAAAATGAAGCATGTCCTGCTTGTGTCATTTCTTCCATGATTCGATTCCTCATGCAGATCTGTGTGCCAATATCATTTCTTCAGAGAAGCCTTTTATGCCTGTTCCATCGAAAAGAGCCACCCCTATCCTTGCATTCTCTGCTTTATTTTTCTCCATGACATTTAATCACCATCTGCTATTTGGTCGTATGTTTATTTGCTTACTTGTTTACTGCCTGTCTCCCCAGCTAGAATTTATTTACTCATTCGTGCATCGAATATTTACCACGCGCATCCCATGTGCTAGGCATTATTCTAGGCATTGGGCGAACCCTAGAGAACAGGGCCGATCCGATACCAGCCCGCAAGGAGCTTACGTTCCCATGAGGAAGACAGACAATAAAACAGGAAAATAAATATAGAATATAAACTCCATGAGGAAAGGAAGCGTGCCTGCTCTCTTCAACACCGCGGGGTGTAGATCATTGCTTTAGGTTGACTGAATATTTGTGATTAAAAAAAAAAAAAAAGGAAAACAATCCTTGTTCCAGCGTTATTTTTCTGTATTATTTAATCCCTCGTGTATTGCTGGTTTACTCCTTGTTTTCTCTTCACTATGTATCATTTTAAGCATGTGAAGGGTTAATAAGACTGTGTGTCAGCCCGGAAATAGAATCATCATTTACTATATTACTGTTATGGGGAAATATGTTCTGAGTTCCAAATAATTAACTTCCAAGTGAACTTTGGGAAACTGTCAGCTGGGCTCATATATATTTGGGTGAGATTTGCCAATGTCTTTGCACTCTTTTATAGAAAGAGGCAATCCGCCAGCCAGATCAGGCTAGACAGCTCTGGCGATGAGTAGGGTAACAGATGTCTCAGAAAGAGTGCCCTCACATCCAGAAGGCTCTCTTCTGCTCTCGGCTCATGGTTGTTTGGATTCTTAGAAATCTCAGATCTGCGGTGACACACCTTCCCCTGTGCAAGGACAGAAGCTCTGTGATCAAACTAACATTTTTTTTTTTTCCCCACCAGAGGGCCCAGGCTAAATTCTTAAGAGTCCTCCACTGGGGCAACAGTATGGCTGGTAGCCAATCCTGGCAGCCAGCCCCACCGCCCTGGGACACTGAGAGCGAGCGAGTGATGGGGGGGGGGTCAGCCCATCTAGCTCAGAGAAGTCACTCCAACATGACAGCATCATGGCATTCAGCCTGGGCTCAAAATCTTTGCCTACACACATGCTCAGGGTTGTTCCGTTCTTTAGTCACGGGAGAGAGCCCGTGGAGGCAAAGCACAGGTGGTGAGCCAGGGCTGAGTAGAGGAAGAATCAACTCTAAGGCTGTCGTCAAAAAACAAAACAAAACAAAACAGGATTTGTTGGGATTTGGGAAGAGAAAATGGAGAGCAACAAAATGCTCAAGGTTTGGTCTGGGAAGGATGGGGAGCCTCTGGAGCATGGTCAGGATTAAGTTCAGAAGGGCATATTGGTGGGAAAGGGGAGGCTCTTCTCATTCTTTTAAAGGGGGTGACAGACTGTGCCGTTGAGGGACCTATCAGGCAAGAGCAGAAATGGACTCAGACATAAGAGATGGGATCATGAATGCGTGAAAATCCATCCCACGATTTTGAACTGGAAGAGCCCTGAAAAGTCATCTAACAGGGGAGGTGAGGCAGCAGCCTGCACCCACGTTGTCGTGAGTCTCTGTGTCTCAACCCCAGGGGTTCCAAGGAAGAGCGGGAGGGAGAACCAGGAGGATGGGGAGAAATATTTTTAATCAAGCCATCTAGTCCAGTCTCACACCAATGTTCAGAAACCAAATCTTCCAGATAGGGTGTGGGAATCTGTACTTTGAATACTTCTGGAGTAATTTGTGCTTAGCCACTTTGGGACCTTCTGATTAGTCTAACCAACCTCACTTTGTACAATAAGAGACTTGGGTCCAGAGGAGTCAGAAGACACCATGAGCAGCAGAGCCAAGAGTGAAACCTAGGATTTCTGGCTCCTAGTTCCTTGCTTCTTCTTCTTTTTTTAATGTTTATTTATTTTTGAGAGAGAGAGAGAGAGAGACACACACAGAGTGCAAGTGGGGGAGGGGCATAGAGAGGGAGACACAGAATCTGAAGCAGGCTCCAGGCTCTGAGCTGTCAGCACAGAGCCCAATGCGGGGCTCGAACCCACGGATCTTGAGATCATGACCTGAACCGAAGTCGGCCACTTAACTGATTGAGCCACCCAGGCGCCCCGGTTCCTTTCTTCTTATACTATGTGAAGTTCATATTCAGCCAAAATAATAGCCAGTGAGCATTCAGAACTAGCACCAGGCATTTTGCTAAGTTCTTACAGGAAGAAATGACACAGGCAAAATGCCTACATCAGCTCATTTAATCCTTGCAAGCTCCCTCCGAGGGCACATGCTATTGTTTTCCCCTTTCATAAACAAGGAACTGAGGCGAGCAGTGGAGTAACTTGACCAGAGTTAAGTGTGTCAGTAGCTCAGATCTGGCATCCTTCTCCAGTGTCGCCGTTCTGGCAGCCCCGAGAAGCGGCGAGCACAACTCTGCGACTTTGTGGAGGAGGGAGAGTGTTAGCTCAGTAGACTCTTCCCTCCCCCCAGGGATACCCCAGTCTTCAGAGTTTCATGGGGGCAAATCCAGACCCTTCCACGGGGGCAAATCCAGACCTTCACTGACACCATATGGCACACCTAGGTTCTGAGCACCACGTGTGGGGAAAGCCTTAGGGGTCTATTCTGCTCCCTTGCTACCTTGATCTCAAGATACAATAATCAACTCTCTCTCTCTTTATATATATATATATATATATATATATATATATATATATATATGTATAGATATTTAAGACAGATGGTATCCTGTGTAAGCTCTTTTCCTAGTCTTCAGCTCTGGGGATCCTCGCCCGTGTAGGAGGGTAATCACCAAGAAGAAAGCTTGCTATCAAGAGAATTGTTTAGCGGCACTTTTAGCTCTGACTTTGCTGTTTTGTTGGGTAAGGTGGCTTTGCTCTTTCCATTTGGCATTTTGAGTGCATTAAGAGCAATTAACACCAGTACTTGTGAGCACGAAGTGTCAGGCTATCTTTAGGCAAAATGCCTTGCCCTCAACTTTTTTTCAGTTGACAAAAGAGAAGTCGGCTAATGCCTTTTTTTCCCTCTAATTTAAAAAAAAACACATAACATGATGTCACTTGTGGTTTTATATTAGCCTTTTGATGACAGCTATAGTGGGTCCAGAGGCCTCAAACTGATAGAAGCACTTGACCGTATCTTCTCTGCAAATTCTGTGTTGTTGTTTCCCCCTCCAGTGTTTATTTTTAAACACTAGCTTCCAGTGGATACAATTAGGAGAAATTCCATGAAAACCTGGGTCTCCTTGTGGTTCTCCTGCTTTTCTTGAAGAGTCAGAAAATCAGGCAACGCTGGACCTTTGGTCCTGACTGCCACCCTTTCAGTCTGGCTTCTGCAGGCTTCTGAACTGAACTCCCTGAGGGAGAAGATTAAGGAGTCATGCAAAATGTCCGAAAGATCCACTTGATTCCGGGCCAGTTCAGGAGAGGTTTCAACATTCCAATGTAAGTTGTTTTGAAGCAAGCTGCTAATGTTCAGCCTGGGCACCAGCCCCATTTGCTGACTGGGGACTTCTCTCCCTCACTCTCCTTTGATGCTTTTCCTTCCCTTCGGACTCTTTCTCTGTCTGCGGCATTTGGGTGGCTCAGCTAGTTGAGGGTCTCTTGATTTCAGCTCAGGGCGTGATCTCATGGTTCCTGAGATAGAGCCCCGAGTGAGGCTCTGTGCTGATAACGGAGATCCTGCTTGAGATTCTCTCTCTCTGCCCCTCCCCTGCGTGCACTCTTTCTCTCTCAAAATAAGTAAACCTAAAAAAAAAAAAAAAAAAAAAAAAAAAAAAAAGAAAAAGAAAAAAAAGACTCTTTCTTTGTCTGTAGATGGTTTCCTGATCAGCACTTCTTTTAATGGTTTCTACGTCTGGAGGGCAGAGACATTTTTTCACTGCACAGGTGTGCCTCGGAGATATTACATGTTAGGTTCCAGACCACTGTGCCAAAAAGTGACTCAAATGGAATGTTTTGGTTTCCCCGTGCGTATAAAAGTTATATTTGCACTCTACTGTTGTCTATTAAGCATGCAATTGCATGATGTCTAAAAAATAATGGACTTACCTTAATTAAAAAATACTTTACTGCTGAAAAATGCTAACCGTCATCCGAGCTTTGAAAGCCAATCATCAGCACTAATCACAGCTCGCTATAACCAATAGAATAAAAATGAAAAAGTTTGAAATATCGTGAGAATTACCAGGATGTGACACAGAGACACCAAGTAAATAAATGCTGTTGGTGAAATGGCGCCGATAGATTTGCTCCAAGCAGGGTTACCACGGACCTTCATTTTGTAAAAAAAATGCAGTGTCTGCGGAACGCAATGAAGTAAAACGCAATAAAATGAGGTACGCCTCTACTCTACTCTCCCTGCCCTGTAGTTAGCATGGCCCTTTGAATATCTTAGATGGCCCATCGGTGTGGAAATTAGACAGATACTCCACATGGAACCAGCCATAACATACCTGGTGTAGTGATGGAAGTCAAGGATTGACAGACCATCCAAAAAAGACGCAAGGGGTCTAGGTGGTAGGAGGTGGGGGTAGATCGAGAAGGAAAGGACAAGAAGGGATAATTGAGTACAGGGTTCAAGGATAGAGGAAGTGGCTCAGGGGACTGAATGCTTAGGAAGTGTGGTTTTGGAGAAGGGGTAGGGCACTTTGGT
This sequence comes from Panthera tigris, assembly GCF_018350195.1. Lineage (NCBI taxonomy): Eukaryota > Metazoa > Chordata > Mammalia > Carnivora > Felidae > Panthera > Panthera tigris. The sequence continues at coordinate 98,969,074 of NC_056667.1, read as the reverse complement.
GGGGTCAGAGACCAGCACAGGCTGAGGTAGATCGTGCAGATCCCTTGACGCTCCTCTTTCTTTCCCCCTTCGTATCCAAGTCTCCAGAACATCCCACTGAATGTATTTTCAAAATGCTTCCAGACTCCACCCCTATCTCACCACCCGTATCATTACCACCCTAGTCCTGGCCACGGTCTTCTCTCACCTGCACAACTACAAGAGCCTCCTTTCCAGTGGAGGCTCTTGTAAACAGAGGGATCCAAACTGCCCGCTGGCCCGTAAGGTCCTACAGGATTTGGCTCAGAGCTCTCTTCTTCCAGAAATTTCCAAAGCTCACTCACTCCTTCTAATCAAGTATCTGGCCTTCCCTGGTCACCCACCTAGAACAGAATCCTCCTCCCCACACCACACACACACACACACACACACACACACACACACGTGATTACCTTCTCCGGCTTTTCCTAAGAACACATGTCATGTTATGTTATATATTTATTTGTTTCATTGTTTGTGTTTCCCACCAGCGTGTGAGCGCCACGAGAGCAGAGACTTTCTTGGCACATAGTATATGCTCAATTAATAAATGAAAGAGTCTAGCAGATAAGGAGAAGCGAGAGTTGCCAGAGTCAGGGTTGTCTTGAGGGAAAGAGGTAATATTGAACACACAAGAGGAGGTCTTCCATATAACACTTGGCACATGTGATTAATATGCAATTCAATTCAATTCAATTCAATTCAATTCAATCCAAGTATTTATAGTGCAATTACTACATGCAGACCACAATGCCAAGAGTTGTTTGGGATAAAGGATAATTAAAGTGCAGTCCTGCCTGCAAAAAGTTTATAGTCTAGGGCGAGAGTTGAGGGCAAATAAGACCCCTTAGTTACTTTTTCACACCCCCAATAGCATGTTCTTCACTGCCTTACACACTGGGGAGAGGGGGTAACTAACTTTTTTTTTTTTTAATCAGTGGGTTACAGTGTATTCCTTCACAAAACCCCTTCATTATCATATAGTCCAATAGGGTGAAAAACATCTTCCAAACCTCTTCTGAGTTCTGAACTCCACTCTCCACACCCCCAGTTGTTTTTTGGACATCTTCACTTCTTGCATGACTCTTTGGCATTTCAAACTCAGTACATCCAGTCTTATGTATCTTGATCTCTGTTCTTGAGGCCAAGCTGGTTATTCTGCCCCATTCCTCCTGGCATTCAGCCTGGCATTCCATAGGGCCTACCTCCTGACATCAAGGGGACCTGCTCATTCCTCTCCCTCCCTGTTGCTACTTCTGGGGTCCTGGTCACCATCATCTCTTGTCTGGATTTTCATCAATACCCACTAACCTCATGTAGAAGTCCTCTCCCAGCCACCCTTCATGCCTGGGCCAGAGTGGTTTTTCTAAATTTTTTAAAAATGTTTATTTTTGAGAGAGAGAGAGACAGACAGAGAGAGAGGGAGACACAGAATCCAAAGCAGGCTCTAGGCTCCAAGCTGTCAGCACACAACCTGATGTGGGACTCGAACTCACCAGCCGTGAGATCATGACCTGAGCAGAAGTCGGATGCTTAATAGACTGAACCACCCAGGTGCCCCAGAGTGGTCTTTCTAAAATGTACATCTAACAACGGTACTGCCTTGCTCCGAACCTTCAGGGGCTCACCATGGCCCTGGGCTAAAGTTCAAATCTTTTAACGCATCATACACAGCCCTCCAGGTTCTGGCCCCAGATTTCATCTCTGCAGTTCCTTGCCACTTTCTAACAGCCTAGTTTGTGCCTAACAGAGATTTCTGGTCCTCTAACCGAACTACTCCGTCTTCCCTCTAGTCTTAGAGGATACTGATTCAGGGTCTGGACTCAGTGACTCCTCCCCTGCCCCCTTCCTTTGTGCCTCCTCTGCTCTTTTGGGTTCTACCTCCATTTTCACTTCCTCCGAGAAGCCTTCCTGACACCTGACCTGGTCTGACCAAATTCCCTCCTCTTGATGTCCCAACCCCCCAACACAGGGTCAGGTCCTGGCTCATGCTTCCTCAACACTCTGTTCTTCTCTTGCCATACCTGTTTTATTGTCTCCCCACCAGATCAAGCTCCAGGAGGACAGGACTGTCTTATTTGACCTCGGTTGCCTTTTGACCGTTTTTACCCAGCATGCGTGTGTGTTCATTAAGTATTGAATGGATGAAAATGCACTCGTTTGATAGGGCTGTGCCTCATAAAATAATTATATCTTGCATTTACTGAGTGCTTAAGACGGGGCAGGCTCCACTCTAAGTGTTCTTACAAGTGTACCGTGGACATTTCACAGAACCCTATTCAGTAGGGAAGGGCTATTTCCCCATGTAACAGCAGACGGAGAAACTAAGGCACAGAGAAGTTAAGTAACTCGACCAAAGTCAGCAGCGAGGATGTGGGAGAACCGGGGTTAGAACCCGGGCTGTGCCGAGTTCAGTTCGGCCACCACTTCCAGGAAGTTCTGCCATTGAATAAAGCACAATATGGGCCTCCACCGCAAGCACAGATTCAAGACTCCTGACAAGGGCTTTGTTTTTGTTTCCCGGAGAGAGGACGTGCTCGCTAGACGCCCGCTTCAAGGCTCGCGGGTCCTTTGCGGGGCTTTGGGAAGGGCCTGTGCTTCCCGCCGGCGGCCCGGCAGCCTGCGTGTGAACCGCCGATGAACTTTGGGAGCTGCCCGGCTCACACACGCCCCCTGTGCCCAGCCCTGGGGTGCCCCCCGCCCCCCTCCCCGGGCAGGTGCGCCTGGGCGGGAGCACCAGCCCACGAGCGCCCCGCCAGGCCCCTGGCCAGCCCCTTCTCCGCGGGCGGGGGAAGGGGCGGGCCCGGGGGCGGCGCCTCTTGCCCAAGCCCCCGCCCCCGCCCCGCGCGCGGCTCGCCCGGGTGCTGCGGGCCGGGCCGGGGGGCGGGGATTCGGGAGGGGCCGGAGCGCGGCTGCCGGTGCGGCTGCGGGGGGAGAGGGAGGAGGCGGCGCGTCCCCAGAGGCGTGCGCCCGGACCGCCGGCCGCCGGACGGACGCGCGGAGGGAGAGGGCCGGGGGCGAGGTCAGTATCCGGTGGGGGCGCGGGCTGCGCGCGAAGGGGCGGCGGCGCGGGCAGCCGGGAGCCCGGGGCAGGGGGCGGGGAGGGCGGTGGCGGGCGCGGGGCCGGCTCCGCTCCGGGGTCGGGCCCCAGACCCTCCCCTGGCCTGGCCACGAGCGCGCCCCGGCAGCGGAAAGCGCAGCCCCCCGCTCGCTTCGCCCTCCGTCTCTTTTCTTTCCAACCAGCGAAAAATAAACAGCCGGGAAGGTAAAACAATAGCGGGGCCACCTGGGACGCGGCGCGCGCGGAGCTCCCACGTTTGGGGCGGGGGCCGGAGGTGGAAGCGGGAGTGGCGGCCCCACGTCGAGCCCCCTCCCGAGGTGCCCCGCGGAGGGTGGGGCTCCCGGCGGCGCCGGGCTCCGCGGGAGGCTAAGGGAGTGCCCTGGAGTGAGCCGTGTGGGCAAAGTATTGCAGGAACCAGCAGGCTTCCCGCAATTGCCCCGCTCCGGGCGGGGAAACTGAGGCGGGGGCCAGTGGAGCGACTTGCCCAAGGTCAGAATGCACGGGTGGACGGTCCTGGTCCAGGAACGGGACCCGGGCGTCCGGAGCAGCCCGGCGCTCGGCCCCTCTCGGTTTTGCGGCGCTTGTGTGCGCCTTGGCTACATCTGTCTTGTGTTTCTTTCAGAAATCGGCTGGCATTGTGGGACCGGCTTCGCTTCGGGGCCGCCGAACGCCAACTTGCTTCGTTTGTTCTGGGAAGGTCTGGGGCAGGTGGCGGCCCCGTGACCTACCGTCATGGATGGAGACGGACTTTTGGATGAAGAAACCCAAACAGTCCGTGCTGTTCCCGGGCGATTTAGCTGTCAAAGGTTTTGACAAAACCTACCGTCTTCCCTTTGGGGAATCCGAATGAGGGAGCTTACAGACACCTTCACTGGGAAGCCAAGGACATTCCTGTATAATCAGCGGATGAAAGGATTTTCTCAGACTCTTTTTTCCCTTTTCCTCGAGGATTAGTTCACTGCAGTCTACAATTCCAGTGGAAACCGCTAAGGCACAGGATGTGACAGAAGCCTAGAGGGCCTTCAGAATTGTTCTGGACCCTTCCTTTAGCATAGGGTAGTTTAACACAAGCCACTGGCCGCCCTTCCCCCCTGCCCCCCATCTTGCCGATGATCTCTTCTCTTTAACCTCTTCTCATTTTTTGAGTTAAGTTCTGTTTCCAAAACTGCCCTCTGGAGCTATAAGTGGATTGCCAGAAATGAGAGATTAAGTGCGGAGAGAAGAGGAAGCGTCCTGTGTGGTGTCTCTTCTCCGCTGCCGACATGAAGTGCTTTTTTCCAGTGCTCAGTTGTCTGGCTGTGCTGGGTAAGTGTCTCCGCTTATCAGTGCGATCGATGTGAAAGTTTAACCTGCCGTTGGTTCCTGTAATTCCTTGTGGTTCTTTCCCATCAACACTTGGCTTTGGGGGACACCACGATGCAGCCGGTGTGTGTCACAGGTCGGAATAGGAACCAGGAGGAATGATGGGATGTTGCCGGTTGTCTTTAAGAAGGAACATCTGCTGTCCTTGAAGTGTCTGTCCCGGGCCCTGTGATGAGATTGCCCCCATCTGCCAGTTGGTGGTTTAGGGACTCCGTGTGGCTCGTGGGTTGGCTTCTTGTAGTGTCATAAACTTCAGTGTCTTCCCTTCTGTGTTGGTCCACATCAGTTCCTAATTTGGAGTGGGCACGTTATTCTTACTGTGGGGAAAGTTGGTTTGGTGGTAAAGATGTTTTTGTTTGTGTGTTTGTTTGTTTTTTGGGTTTTTGGGGGGCTTTTTTGGAGGAGGAAGTAGGCATGAGTGGAGTAGGGTGGTGAAGGGATGCGTTGCCCTGCCCAAGCGGTCTGGAGACTAAATGTGTGGGGGTACCTATCTTACGTCCCCTCAGCAAGGAGCCTCAGACCGTAGTTCTGGCAGGAAGAAAGACCCGAGGAGTGGAAAGCTGCTTGGGAGGGGGTGTGTTCAGATTGGTGGGGGGGCCCGCTGCAGAAGGCCACAACGCCTAGAGCAGGATGACGAACTGTGGCCCTGAGAGGCGAACCCTTGTCACCTCTCTTGGGGATTCCCTCCTCATTGCAGAGGTCCCCCCTCCTTTGCCCATGCTCTCCATGCCGATGAGCACCATCTTCAGTGTGGCATTAGAGGGACACATCTCGGGTCTAGGATAAACTCCCACGCCGGGATCTCACGCATCCTCCGTCTGTCTCCTCAGACCTCGCACACGAGCACACCTTCTGATCTCTCTGTATGGTTCTGTCCCTTGTGTTTGGAAGAGGGCATCACACCTGCCTCTGGTGTTTGCATCTCCAAATCTAGATATTTTGCATTTACGGAGTTTATGCCTGAGCTGCCGGCAGTGGAGATGGCTCTCATGCATTGTCTCTACCCATGCAAGAGTTCACAGTTGGGCGGAAAGAACGGATTTTGGAGTTAGAGAACCTGATTAGAATCTCAGTCTCATCACGATTGCCATGTGAATCTCTGTAAAATGGGATGATACTGCCAAGGCCTGTCTTGCCAGTTCAAGGCTATAAGGTGTCCTAAATATCTCGGCTGCTTTGAAACACGTCTGGAACACCTAATAAATGTTCAGTTGGTGGTTCTCAAACTTAGGCGCATGTTGGAATCACTGGGGGAGCTTTTTTTTTTTTAAATTTTTTTTTTTTTAACATTTATTTATTTTTGAGACAGAGAGAGACAGAGCATGAACAGGGGAGGGGCAGAGAGAGAGGGAGACACAGAATCTGAAACAGAATCCAGGCTCTGAGCTGTCAGCACAGAGCCCGACGCGGGGCTCGAACTCATGGACCGTGAGATCATGACCTGAGCCGAAGTCGGACGCTTAACCAACCAAGCCACCCAGGCGCCCCTGGGGGAGCTTTTTGAAACTTTCGATGTCCAGCTCTCTGCTCCCCTAGGTAATTCCAAGTGAAAGAAGCAGTGTGTGAGTTCATTAGAGCCAGCCCTCCCCGCCCTGGCACACACACAGACGTCGGTCTGTTGGCAATTTAGTCAGTGTTCTGCCCCGGTGTGGGTTAGGATCCAGTGTCCCGTGTCTCCTGTCTGTTCAGGCAGAGTTAAGGCAGGTAGCTCTGGGTTTGCCAGTGCTAAATAGCCTAGTGGTATTTGTTATACTGTATTTGTCATTCACTTAGTGTCTGGGTTTAAATCAGTAATTAGTGATTCATGTGGATTCACGAGGACAAACAAGGAAAGCCCTGCAGGGTTGGATGGCTAAGGTGGGAAAGAGGGTTGGGTGGAAGGGTGGGACCGGGGCTGGAGGAGGAACCGCCAAAGGCAAAACAGGGAACTGTGACTTTTGTGCCTTTTGTTTCTCCCGGCTGCTCTAGAAATGTGTGGCCTCCTGCGGGTCCCCCCCCCCCCTGCTGTTTGCCCTCTGGGCGACTCTGGAGTGGAGCTTGGGCACACTGTTATCTTCCCTCCACTCCCAGCTTCGTGTATAAACAGGTGTCGTGGGCCAGGAAATGAATGTCAAGGTGGCCTTGAAGGGGAGCAATGGCAGATGACCAGACGTGGGTGAGGGTGGGAAGGTTTCGTGCCTGGTGTTTTTGCACACACCCCTCCGGTGGAGTCTCATCTTCTCCCCTTCCCCAGTGACTCTCAGCATGGCCAGGAGGGGGTCTTGCTACTCCACTGCTGTTAACCTTGGAGAGCAGGAGGTGTTGGGAGGGAACAGAACCCAGGTTGGGGGTCGTACTTCCCGCTTGGCTTGCCGTCTGGTGTGGGCTGATTCATGCGTCAGCATTCTTGCTGTGTAACGTAAATTAATGTGTAATTTCAAAGAGCAAAGAATCCTGAGGTTTTATGCTCCTGTGGGTCACACACACCTGGAATATAATTTTGTTTGTAAAAAGTAGGATAAGGCTGAGTCCTCTGGCACTGACATGGGTGCCGCCAGCCTCCAGAAATGGCACTTCGAGGCAGAACACCCTATGACAGTACGTGAGGGTGCGGACAGGACCATCTCTCACCTGCCTGCAACTCCCTCCACATCGTTAGGCCTGTGCTTTCTGCGCCCTTCCTCTGCCAGTGTCTGGGATTTGGATCAGCTTCCTCCTCTTCTGCCTGTCTGGGTGCTGAGTCCTGCCCTTGTCTTTGTCCTGCTGAAGCCACATGCGTACTGCTTCCTGCCTCCTTGACCACTGTGTCTTGTTTCTTTCTCTGGTAGCTCGGGGTGCCCCACCCAACTTGGGAGCCATTGGCTGCCACGGCCACCCTCGTTCCAATTCCAAAGCCATCTTATGCCGGGGCCTGGTTGAGCCATGAGGATAGTAAAGTCACCAGTGCTGATGGGTGGAGACAGGGGCAGAAGATGAGGGGAGAGAGTAGGAGCATGCATGTGGAAAGGAGGGAATGAGGCTGTGGCTGTGCCTGGCAGCAGCCTGCATGAGTGACAGTGACATGGAAAGATGACAGCCACGTGGGAGAGACCGAAAAGGATTTGTGTTTGCAATAACAGGAAGGGGACAATCAGGAAAGATGAATATAAGCTTCAGGCACATGAAGCAGATTTCGGCTCTGCATAACCATGAGTAGTGATGCCCTCCTAGACCAATGCTGATGTTGCAAACAAGATGAAAGAGCTTTAAAAGTAGTTAGTTAGCAAGGAGAAATGTAGGAGCTTGGAACATCTCTGGATCAACACAGGAGAGTCCGTGGCTGGCTAGTGGCCATATGGGTTCTCCTTCAGTGGGAGAGAATTTCATTGTAGAGTTTGGGCAGCCTCTCCCTTGAATACGATGGGACTGAGGCAGTGATCACCTACCTCCCAGTCAGTTATGGAAGGCTTCTTCGGGTAGAGGCCAGAGGGTTCTTCCGAAAGAGATCGAAAGGTACTTTGATGTTCTGATGAGTGTGAGCTCTGGGGCAGGACTCGTGATCAAAGGCAGAAGGGAGAAGCGAGGCAGTGTGGGGCAGTAGGGGGAAGAGCTCTGACGATGGTGATTTATGGATGAACAAACAGGTCCCCACCAGCTGTCCCAGAGGTGGTGCACTTCCCTTTCCTGGGGACCATTTAACAAGGGTGCTGGGGAGGGGAATTCTTTTTTGGGGGGCGGGGAGGGGCAGAGAGAGAGGGGGACAGAGGATCTGAAGTGGGCTGTGAGCTGACAGATGACAGCAGCCAGCTGGATGCAGGGCTCGAACTCACGAACTGTGAGATCGTGACCTGAGCTGAGGTCAGACACTCAACCGACTGAGTCACCCAGGCGCCCCACTGGAGAAGGGAATTGTCGTCGGGAGGACTAGACGGGCCAGGATGCCTTTCAGCTGTGTGAATTATCGAGCCACCTCTGTGCACCCAGGGCTGTGAAGATGTCCCGGTCTCCTGCATTTTGCATAGCAGCAGAACAGTACCGCCTCTCCTGGCTCTGGCCTTTGCTGTGAAGCAAGCCCTATCTTGTTAAGTCCTTAAAATAGCCTCGCTGGATAGATGTCTCACGTGGTCACCTTTTTGTAGGTGGAGATACTGAGGTCCAGGGAGTTTAAGGAACTTGCTTCAGTAGACTACTGTCCCCCAGTTCCATACGGTGCTCCACAGTGGTGTGGAGGCCCCTTCTGTCTTGTTCCATGTGCATGCCTCCATTCCCAAGGTCATGGCATGGTCCAAGAAGGCTGTGCTGGCCCTAGCCATCGGGGAGGAGGAGAAGGAATGGTGAAGGGCAAGACCTCCCAATTTAAGAACACTTCCTGAAAGTTGCACACGTCTCTTTTTCTGCTTCTATCCCCATCGGCTAGAACTCGAGTACGTGATCGTATGTGACTGCCAGGTAGGCTGGGAAATACCATCCTTCATTCCGAGCGTACAGCTAAAAACAGGGTTGTGTTACTGCTGGGGAAGGAGAGAGCCAATTTTGGAGGGACGGCTATGGGCTGCCGGCGGAGTGGCAGAGCTAGTAAGCGGCAGCACGGGGTTTTGAAGCCAAGATCATTTGGTTCAAACCCTGTGCCCTTCCATGTCACCCGCTGCCCCTCTGTGAGTACCCAGGCCCAGCCCCTGGCCTCTAAGAAGCCTTATTGGGAGGGCCTGAGCCAGATGAGCCAAGAGTTTGTTACTCGGGAAGCAACATAAATCAGCATATGATTACGCAGGCAGTGTTGTGGTTTTAGCAATAGTACTGTTCTGCAGTGTTTATAGAATGCTCATGTGCCAGTCACCGTTCAACCCTTCACAGAGCAAGCCCTTCTGTATTAAGGACCATCTCTGGCGTGTTCACTGCTGTAGCCCCAGAACTCGGCCTTCTGCGCGTACCGGCACAAAGTAGGCATTCAGTTGATTTTTTGGTTGAATAAATGGTTTCTGTGTCGGCTCCTTTGATCATGATAAGGAAACTCAAGGTTCAGGGAATTAAAATCATTGTGCTCAAAGGACAAGAGCTAGAGATTGGCTACAGGGCCTGTGCTTTTATACCACTCAACAGGGGTTCTTAACCTTTTTTGTGTCCCTGGGTCCTTTGAGCGGTCTGGGAAAGCCTATGGACCCTTTCTTTGGGTAACACTTTGAAATTCATAAATAAAAATACATCAACTAACAGAGGAAATGAGTTCTATTGAAATACAGTCATCAAAACATTAAACAAATTTAGGATCATAGCAATACGCTTCTTAGGAGCACATTAAATAACTAGCTCAAACAGCAGTTCTAACAATTACCGTAATTATGGCACAGTGAAGAATGAAAACGGTGTGTTGAGGCATCTGTGTCAACTGTGAGGTGATCTGAAGGCATGTGTGACTTGCGTTGTGACAGAGTCACAAGTCCCGGAGACATCGCCATGGTGGTTGCCTACATTCGTAATCAAACAGTTCGCATTCACTTAGAGGTTAGCTGCAAATAAAGCTGTCATTTTTTTTTTTTTTCTTCAAGTTCACATACCTCCTGACTTCCGTTCACGGACCCCTGTGAAGTTCAAAGTAAAGTTCAGGGTAGGCAGCGGTTGCTGGGAAGATGCCGTGTGAGAGGACTTTATTGGCTTTCAGAAACGGGCAGGGTTTCCACGCGGGGAGCGTTCTATTCCCAGTAGAGTCCTGATGGTGCTGAGGAGTCTGTGGTCATAATGGTGGTAGAGTGGCCCTTTAGGGTTCAGAGAAATGACTGTCAGGGGTCTCCAGGGTCCAGTTCATCTCGGATGGTGAGGACACAGAGAACTGGCTTCGATTGTAAGGCGTTTGGGATTTGGGCTTAGACTGAGCCCCTAGGGCCCAGGCAGACCACTTCGGCGGAGCCCCGACCTAGAAACTGAATGAAGTGGCTTCACTGCTGGCCTCCCGTGGTCCCCGGCCTTGTGCATCCTCTGTTATGGCTCCTTGATTAATATTTTGAGGTTCCTTTGGGAGCTCCTCATTTGCTATGATTGGACACCTGTTTCTTTGCGGCTTGGAAGTGAGCACAGCTAACTCTTCGTGAAGGGTTGGTTTTTAATTTAAGGAAATTTAGGACACCTGTGTGTGAATGCCCCTTGATTTTCAAAGAAATGAGTGGTTGCGTCAAAATCAAGCTTACATTTGTAGAAAATCACATGTTGCCAAATTCCTTCATCAGGAATGCTTTATTAAGTGGCTAATTGTGGGCCACAGTGGTGGGGACTTAACAAAGACCATGGCAATGGACCTCCCTTAACTGGAACCTCCAATTAAGTGGGATTTTGTTTCTATTATTTTGAACTCCACTTTCCGAAAGGCCGAGTTCACAAGATGTGGTAGCGAGGATTTATTCTCGAAATCGGCTTCCAGGGCACCGTCAGTCCAGTCTCTACATCTTCCGCATCTATAATTATAGTAGCAGAAGAGAATGATGAGCCTCAGGGCACTGTAAGATCCTAAATCACAGATTAAATTATATTAACTCTACTCAGGCTGGAAAGTGGTCAGATGTATTTCAGAAGCCTTTATAACAGGCTTTATAATAACGAGAGTTGAAGCAAAGTTTCTGTCTAATCCTCTGTTAACCCTTTAATTAAATTCATCCAAATACCCTATTCCCTGTCATCCCAGTGACCCAGGCTTTGCTGAACGCCACCCTGTCCCTGTCTTCTAGGGGATGATCATCTAAGGCCAGCCGTAAAACAAATGGTAAATCACTTTGCAAATGGAGAGGAAGACATTGATAGTCTGTGCTCTCTGAGGATGGAAGACAGGTGTCCTTTGGGGAGGGAGGGGCCAGGCAAGTTTGTTCTTGTTTTCAGCTCAGCAGGAGTAGTGAGGAAACTCTGTCCAGGAGGGAGATTGAGGCTGGAGTAGCTTATGAGTGGTCAGTCTGGAAAGGCTTTCTGGAAAAGCTGGAATGTTAGACATTTTTTTTTTTAATATTTTTTTAACGTTTATTTATTTTTGAGACAGAGAGAGACAGAGCATGAACGGGGGAGGGGCAGAGAGAGGGAGACACAGAATCTGAAACAGGCTCCAGGCTCTGAGCCATCAGCCCAGAGCCCGATGCGGGGCTCGAACTCACGGACTGCGAGATCGTGACCTGAGCTGAAGTCGGACGCCCAACGACTGAGCCACCCAGGTGCCCCAGACATTTCTTAAGTAATGGGAGAGCGAGGTCCTGGCAGAACTGTGGGGTGAAGGACACCCTGGGCACATCGGGCTGCTTTGAGAAGGCTTCTCAAGGGGTGGAGGAGCCTGAATGTCAGTGTGCTGGCTGGTAAGAATTGGAGCGGTCGGCATGAAGTGTGGATATTTGGGCCTGAGACAGAAGGAAGATACCAGAGAGCTGTAAGTGGGTACCTGGAGGACCACTGGTGAGAGAAGGCCGGAGGTGGGGGTCCAGGGGACCTGTTCCTGCACCAAGGGATGAGCTTTCGTGTACCCATCAAAAACCAGGGCAACGACATTCTGACAAAACTGTGAACTCAAAGAAACTGGTGTCCCGTCTTCTAGTGGTGGCGTCTTCCCCTTGACCTTCAGGTCCCTAGGCCTTCCTTTCTTAAAATGGGGCAAAAAATCCAATACCAGTTGTGTGTTCTTTCCCATTACGATGCCTTGATGTCTGGGAGCATGTTCAGAATTGCCTTAAGTTGGCGTTATTTTTGTGTATTTGATATTGTTTTTGTTTGTAATACCCATTTTCCCATTCTCTGGAGCACAGTCCATACCTCCTTTCTCATGGTGTCTTCAGAGAACGCCGTCTCTGCCCGCAGGGCACCGGATCCTGCCTGTGGTGTATTGGTGACAGAGATGTGTCATGAGGCAGGCTGCTGACCTCCTTCTCACGGACCCCTTTTATTAACTTCCCTTCCCTCAGGAGCCCCATACATTTGAAATCCTCTGTCTGTCAGCATTAAGTAGTAATTAATCTGTTTTTCCTATGTGGTAACCAGTATGGCTGCTCACCCTTGATAGAGTGATGTAGTTCAGCTCTGCAGCAAAATTAATCTGGCACTCTGCTTAGTCCATGACCAAAGGACCCACGTGGCCTTGCCTGTTCGGTCTTAGTCCTGTGTCTCCATGATAGGGGAAGTGTTGTCATTGTTAGGTGTTTTGAAATGTCCAAGGTGGCCGGCTTTCTGACAACCCCACGGGTTACTTTGAGAACCCCAGGGGACATGGATATCCTCGATGGTGTTTGCCATGAATTGGTTGCTTTGGTGACCTCGATTGACTTTGCTAGGGCGACTTTCCGTAGAAAGAGGAACGGGAGACTGGAGTTGAGCATCCATTGCTACAGGTCAAACCACACCTGTCCTGTCCAGGGACATCCTACTCCTCTCTCTTTTTTTTTTTTTAAAAAAACTTGCAGAGAAACTTCACAACGTCTTAGATGTAACAATGCCATCAATCTTAAATGCCACTGAAGACTTAATTTGAATTAAGTCGTAATTTAAAACAGCAAATACGGTGCTTTAGGGTAACGTGTTGAATAAAAGTAAGGTCCTGAGAGATTGGTTTCAATTTCAGAAGGTAGATTATATTTGTTTGCTTTGTTTTTTTGGATTTTAATTTGTTGACAGAGGTAACACGGGAATATAGTTCTGTTGTAAAAAATCTAAACGGTACAGACAGAGAGTAAAATGTGAAAGTTCCCCTCTCCACCCCATGCCCCTTATTGAGGTCTGATATATGTTCTTGACAGTTTGATATATATTCTTCCAGGTCTTTCTCTATAATTTCTATGCATGCATACTCACGCAAATATAGATTTTTTTTTTTTTCTGACATAAATGGAATCATGTAGAACATATTGTTCAACCACTTGATTTTAAAGGGGTGATTTGCCTCACTGTTTTTTCAGGCTTAATTTTATGGCCATATCAGAACTGATTTGGTTATTTTATAGCTAGTTGGAACTGTAATTTGTGAAATCAGTGGGGGAGTAGTGAGCCTCATTCAATAGCTATATCGTGGAATAATTTTGTCCTGGTGTATTAAGGCAAGAGTCATAATAAAAACACTACCCTTAAATTTTAATGTATTTAATGAAAATAATTGACTTGTTTATTCGGACTCTTTTTTTCCCCAAGCACATAAATTTAACAAATTGAGTACACACATATTTTGTTGACTGTTTTCATTATAATTTTGAAATTATGTTGAATGAAAATGAAGCCTATTTAAAACTTGTTAAGAGGACAAGCATAAATATTGGGTTTGGGGTCTAATTCAGTCAAGTTCTTTATTTGTTCATAGACTAACTAGGGGGAAAACTGGACAAGTTTTTCTACATTTTCTTAAAAAAATTTTTTTTTAACGTTTATTTATTTTTGAGAGAGAGAGAGAGAGAGACAGAGTGTGAGCAGGGGAGGGGCAGAGAGAGAGGGAGACACAAAATGGGAAGCAGGCTCCGGACTCCGAGCTGTCAGCACAGAGCCTGACACGGGGCTTGAACTTGCAAACCGTGAGATCATGACCTGAGCTGAAGTCGGATGCTTAACTGACTGAGCCCCCTAGGTGTCCCAGTTTTCCTGCATTTTCAGTTCCCAAGTGATTCTTCCGTGTAGAATGAATTGGACTAATGTTGCCACTGAGGTTGCTGGCTACCAGACATTTAAGACCTTAACCTAAAAGAGCACTTTTTCCTCTAGCCCTGCAGAAGCGGCTGTTTCTGTAAAAAGATTATCATTTCAAAGTGTTGGGTTACTTCTCAGGTTCGCTGGTTATGACTGTCTTTAAATCCCTGGGAGCACATGCGGGTTTCTTGGATCGTTCACCTTTACACCAGATTTTTAAAATAGTTACCGTTTTGGAGGGATGGTCATTGGGTTCACATGTCCTAGTCTGCTTTTCTTCAACAGCAGGGTTTGATGTTCCTACCACCCATCCCAAGACCACTGTTCCATTAGAAACTACTTGCAACACTTTCCTAAAAAGACTATTTATCTGGGGTGCCTGGGTGGCTCAGTCGGTTGAGCGTCTGACTTCGGCTCAGGTCATGATCTCATGATTCGTGAGTTCGAGCCCCACGTTGGTCTCTGTGCTGACATCTCAGAGCCTGGAGCCTGTTTTGGATTCTGGGTCTCCCTCTCTCTCTGCCCCTCCCCTGCTCATGCGCCATCTCTCTCTCTCTCAAAAATAAATAAACATAAAAAAAAAAAAAAAAGACTTTATCTGTTCATTCAGCAAATATTTGAGTGCTGGCTACAAGCAGCTCATTGTTCCGTTTTCTCACATACCAGGAATTAAAAGGTATAATCATGACACATGTTCTAAGAAGTCACCTGATCTGTATTTTTTAATCTTAATAAATAGAGTAATTAAAAACACTCTGACATTTGGGAACTCTTTTCTGTCCCTGAGGTGCAAAATCTTTTCTCTTCCTGTTACTTAACGTCTTTTCCTCCTGGTTTGTTGTCACCTCTTTAGCAGAGGCGATTACACATACCCCATCGGCTGTGACAAAGGGCCCTTGATGACTAAAAGAGGAGTACCAGTGATTGGGGGAGATTGGGGTGGGTGGCCCAGCGAGGGCAAATTCTTTCTCTTGAAAATACACAAATATCCCAAGTCCTGGAGATGTAGAATGCCCTTATTAACTGCGGGGGATATTGTCTGTCTGTGGGAACTGGGAATCTCACTCTTAGCTCTGAATTTCTAGGAAGCCGGAACAGAAGAGAACTAGAGCAGTCACATACTTGCCATCAGACAGGAGACACATCCACACCGGGCTTTCTCCTGAGCACCCTTATGTTGGGGGTGTGGTGGCGGGAAGGTTGCTATGTCCCTGACCTAGGACTCCGCCTCCCTGCTTCCCAGGAGAGCCTTGGGAGGAGAGGCTGTGGGGACGGCTCAGGGCCCTCTCCATGTTGGCCCCATTTTCCAGAAACTGCCGTGTTGTCTCAGTGGGATCCAGGCTCTTGCCAGGTGCCGTCATCTGACCTAGGGCTGACCCTCCCCACGCATCCATCCACTTCTCTCCAGCTTCACCAGCGCTTCTTCTGTCTCCACCAGTTCACTGAGACTCGGGGTTGGAAACTGTGCCTGGTGGGAGTCCCCTCCACCCCAAAGCTGGTGGCCGCTGCTCCCCAGAGCGTCTGGGACAGGGCGCCATCCTTCTCGGAGGCCTTTCTGGCGTTCGTCATCGGTTTTGTTCCGCGGTGGTTTTGTGTTGGTTTGGGGATGGCTGGTCTGTTGGGAATTCTGCTTCCCGGATGGACACGTCTCCAATAAACTATAGGGAGTGACTGTGCAGGTAGAGTCATTCTGTCTAGGCTCGTTCTGAAACCAGGCAACCCTCTTTATGATGCTGTTTAGAAATGATGTGCTGAACAGTTTCTTAATGTCTTCTGATGTTTTAGTACAGAAGATGGCATGGTGGACCGTTTTGCCGTCTGCCTTCTATTATTTCGTTACAGAAACACAAGACCACATCTGAGCGCCTTGCCTGGCTCTTTCTCCGTCCCTCCGTTGGAACGGGGGCTGTGGCCCCTAGCCGGGTGTCCTGGCACCTTTCTGGCTGGAGGAACAGCATCTGTAACTCCTGTCTCACGCTTGTATGAATCCAACTCTTCTGAACAGCTGTCCCCTCACACACCCTCAGCGGACTTCTCGAAGGGAGGAAGGACACAGAGACCTCAAGTGCCTCTAGGCTTGAATGTATTTTGAAAGGATCCTCACGGATCTCACATGTAATCCTTTTATCCTAAAGGGGAATTATTCTGGGGGTGAGGAAAAGACTGCCGTGGCCTGGGTTGGGGGAGAGTGGTAGAAGGACTGGAAAATGCCCCGAACAGAAGAGAGAGAGTCTCTGGCATACACAGTCTTTGTTTTAAAATTAAAACATTACGTAATACAAACATTTGCCTTCCCACTTTTACCCCTGCCACAGAAGAGCTGTCATTTCCCATATTTGGAATTTGGGGAGAGACAGGCCTCATTCGAGGACAAGGCCGGATCCAGTCTATGCTTTGGGGGAAAGTAAGTAAATATGAGAGCCTTGAGGGCTGCGGTATTTATGGTGAATCTATGATTACTGCATGTGCCTCCTTGTCATGATTTATTCAGCAGCCCCTGACGTCCTGGTGCTGATGCCGTGCCCATCAGTAATCTGACTCCTGTTTTCTTCTCCATATTTTGCCTTTTGCAAATGTATAGGCATTCGGCTTTAATCAAGTAGGCTTTTACTCTGTCATCTGTAACGGGGATGACTGAAGTCATGTGGAGGATTTTAAGTAACTAATCTCTTAAGACATTCAGAGCATAATCTCCCCCACGCCTTGCTCATCCTGCCTGCATCGGGGAGATTTGCAGGGTTCTGCAAAGGAGGCAGGATGGGGACTTTGGCATCCTTCAGAGAGACCGGGTGTCCTCCTTGCCGGCGACGGGCTTTTGTTTGCTTTTGGCGTGGGGACAGGGCCTGCTGATGATTTGCCATGTCGAGAGAGTTCAAGACGCCCCGTGAATGTGACTAGTGTGTTAGCAAATCTCGGAGCCGGTGCAGAGAACGAGAGGCCAGATGCGCACGGAGATACAGTCCAAGCTCATTGGTGTCTGTGCAGTGCGGCCGGGACTGGCTTTCAAGGAGAGGCTGCGAGGTAGATAAGAGGCCTGCTGGTCCACGGTGTTCACTGACATTTGTCATTACATTACATTATATCAGATCCGTGACAGGTTCGGGGGTGCAGGACCTAAAACTTTCACGTGCTCTGCTTACCATTGGAATGTGACTTCATGTGCATCGTTTATTAGACTAAACTGGATTACAGTTTCTTTTCACATCGTCCTTTCTTGATTTTCTGGTTTCAACCCCTTTCTGATGTTGGCTCAGTTTCTTGCTGTCAGAAGTGTCCTGCAGAGGAATTTGGCGAACTGCAGGTTCAGACTTCGGTGCTTTGTCTTAATGTGACGGTGAAATCCCTAGCAACATAGACTAACAAAGACGATTGGTTTGAATTAGTAAAATGTTAGAATTACCAAATATTTTTCAAGAACTTCGCTGTTATTACTTTTAAGTAAATACTGTAACTCAAACTAGGCTAATCGAGCGCCTAATAAAGATCCTTAGGGGATCCTGCTTTAGGAGAGAAATAAGAATGATTTGCAATTAGCGCACCAATTGTTTATGTAAATGGAGTTTCTGAAAAACTGGATTGTGCTTGAAAACAGTTTGTTCTCTTAAGTATTTTAAATAGTCCCTATGAAACCCTGTGTAATACACTGCCGGTCAATTATATGTGGCATAAATACCTGTTTCACGAAGACCTAATTTGACATTATTAGCAATATTGGAATTTCCAAGCTAGTGGAGTCCCTGATCCTTACCCCCCAATTCTTCCACAGCACCTGCACTTGTGTATTTTAACATGAATTAGTAAATTTAACAGCTATCTAATGTGTTCTGCTGTGTGCTTGGCAGTGTGTTCTATAGAAAAGACAGCAGCCAGCACCCTTATGTAGCTTACAGGCTAGCAAAGAAATCAAGCAAGTCCACAAATAAGTACACGTATAATTAATTATAGTAGTGAAGCTGAACGGTGTATTACTTTTTAATTAGCGGTCTAACGCACCAGACTGTAAGTTCCATCGGGACAGGGATTGTATCTGTGTGTTGTTTGTTGTTCATGGCATCCCAAGCCCCTCCTTCACCTCTTGCCTGGCATGGAGTAGATATTAGGTTGAATTGTGTGACATTGCCACGTTAGTAGGTCAGAAACCATTGAATACCAACAGCATCATATGGTTCAACGTACTAGTTGTTGAGTCAATCTGTATCGAATGTTGACTATGCGTTGTAATCAATGAACTCTGGGAGCATGCTGCATTTCACACGGTTTTCTTCAGCCAAGGACATGCTTGCTACCCTACTGGAAAAGGAATTTTAAAATTTCAAAGAGCTGAAACTCAGGGACCTGTGATGTAGACAGGGTGCCTCGATGGGACTTCGGAGCCTTGTGTTTGGTATGGTTTCTGTGCAGTTCCTGGCACGTTTCCCAGGCTCAGGTGCTGTCAGCAGCCCAGAGAATCTGGGAGAGGTTGTGGGAAAAGCTGACATGAAGGAAGAGATCTGAGCGGGATGGCCCCGGAGAAAGGAGGGAGGAGAGACCTATCAGCAATGGAAAGACCCGTCCCTTTAGTCCAGAGTCAGAGGGAGCCCTCACTTTTACAGCCCAGACCTCACGTGTTCTCATATTCAACGCATTTGTGTGTGCCCACGAAGTGCCCAGTTACTTGCTAGGCACCGACTGTCCTCATTGTGAGCCTCCTTTGTTCCTGATGGGTTGTGGGCTGGATGTAGATCGCTGGCCCATTGGAGGCAAGGGTTGAACTGAGGAGAAGGCCCAGCTGGGCCCTGCTGGGAGAAGCCTGGTGCTCTGGCCTGTGGCCTACTCCGTATCTGTGGAACTGGGAGTCGGGTCCAGCCTAGGGCTTGGACCGAAGCTTCCCCAAACCTCCTCTGCTAAGTACTTTTTTTGCATCTGTTTGGATTTGTTGGCCTTCTCTCCAGTTTCTCTGCACAAATGTCCAATTGTGTCCACTCTATTATCATGCTATTTTCTCACACCCACAGGATAATTTCTAGTTCAGCTCAATTCCACAGCTCTTTGTTGAGCACCCTTATGTGCCAGCACAGGATGGGGGTGGCAAGTTAGGAAAACACAAATATGTGACATCGGTCCCCGCCTCTGGCAGATGCCGTTGGTTGCCTACGTGGCAGCCGTTCTTTTCTTGATGGCGGAGCCCTGACTTGGTTTGAAGGTCATGCCTCTCTCTCTCTGTGCTACTCAAGGAAAAGTGACCCTGCTTCCAGCTCCAAAATAAAAGTCGACTGATCTAAGCCAGTCATAAAGGCCCATAGTTTAGACATGGGCGTTTGGCAGAGTTTTGGCCAGTGAGATATGAGGAGAGTCTGCTGTGGGGATTCTGGGAAAAATGTCTTCTCTTAAAAAGAAACACAGAAGGGGCGCCTGGGTGGCTCAGTCGGTTAAGCGTCAACTCTTGGTTTCGGCCCAGGCCATGATCTCGAGGTTCGTGAGTTCGAGCCCTGTGTCAGGCTCTGTACTGACAGCGTGGAACCTGCTTGGGATTCTCTCTCTCCCTCTCTCTGCCCCTCCCCCACTGGTGATGTCTCTGTCTCTCTCTCAAAACACACACACACACACACACACACACACACACACACACACACACACACACAGGAGGAGGACAGCTCCTTCCACTAGATTCTTGGAAATGAGGCAGCCATCTTATCACCATGAGGAAAGGAAGTCTGTTGAGCCCTCAGAGGTGAGGAACCAGGGTCCTTGATCACAGAACCACTAAAGACTGACAGGCTGGCCTCCATACTTTCTGTCTTCACTGTTGCAGCCAGTCGAGTTGGTGTTTTTGGCTACTTACAGTTGACGGCACCCTATATTAGACTCTCCCTCAAAGGAGCAGGAAATAAGGATTTATTCTCATAAAACAGTACGATTCGGCTTATCATCCACATGCACACTATTCAGAGCCAGCGTTCAGCCCCATGGTGAGCCAGAAGGGAGAGAGGGAAGTCCCTTGGCCGGCAAAGCCGGAGCAAGGAGATTGTATTTGGAATGGATCCTGAGGTGGGATTAGGATTTGTGTGGGAAGAGCAGGAGGACATTCTGAGCAGCGGATGGCATGAGCAGACCTGCAGAGACAGGAGTGGCCAAGGCGCTGTCGGAGAACGGCGAGATTATGTCCTAATTCCACAGGCAGATTCTAGAGCATGGCGAGCTGCAGGCTTAGAAGGTGACCCTTGATGGATGCAGTGAGAGGCGTTGTGAGCAGGGGAGAAGCTAGGAATGGGGACCTTGAGGGGGAGGGGGAGGCCACCATGTGCCGGGTCGGTTAGAAGGGAAGACAGCAAAAGCTGAGTGGAATAATTCGGTTATAGGTGGTGAGGTTTGAGGTGACAGCAGTAGGAAATGGAGGAAGATATCGGAGGAAAATTGTAAAGGAGTGAAGGAACTGCTGAGAGACGGGTTGATTGAATGCGGAGAAAGGGGGACATCTAGAAGCTGCCTCTGAGTGTTTGAGCGTGATGACATAAAATGGACATTTGAAAGAGGGGATCGATTTTAGGACGATGCTGTCTGGTCTTTGCCACTGAGGCTTTGAGGTAATGATGGAAGACCTAAGTAATGGGACCTTGAATTCATCTGAAAATACGGGTCAGGCCTTGGGAACGAGAGGCCAGGGCTTATGATGATGTGTCAGAGACAGCACAGATACACGCATAGCCCTCCAGATCTGCACGGTTTTGTGGGGTCATGTGCCTGTTCTTAGTAAAATGGGTGAGGAAGTGGCAGGTGTCATCTCCTGGCGGAGGCAGCTAAGAGCCAGTATTCTTGCATTTCTTCCCCCCTCTTCCCCTTCCCCCAGGCCTGAGCATCCTGGGGGCCAAGGGCCCCGGGCCTCGGATGCGGTCACAGGGGAGGAGGGCCTCCTTCCAGCATAAGACTTCGATTGTTCTGCCCTTGGCCGGGAAGTCGTGGTGGTGGAAGCCAGACCTGAAGCTGTAACAGAGTGGCGCTGCTCCCTGCTGCTTGTGCAGGGTCCAGGTGATACGTGGTCTTCAGGTTACGCTTCAGCACCTACTTCTGACACGGTTTGCTCAGAGGTCTGCGTGGAAGGGGTTAGAGCTCACTGGCTGCCTCTCGTTCTACCTCCGGGGCTTAGTGGTCTTGGAGGGTGAGTTTACTTCTTGCCTCTAATACCAAAGCCTTTTAGCTTTCCAGGGTAGGGGCTCCCTGCCCACGAGCTGTGGTAGGGAGATGGCCGCTATCTCCAGGGGTAGCAGCGTGTCCAGTGGCTTGTGTAGGGGAATGTTTCGGTGGCCGGTATCCACTGGTGACCAGCTTGAGCGTCTCAATCATCGGCGGATCTAGACAGGGAGCTTCAGGAAAAAGTTCCAGAGCTTCATGGTAAGCTAAGAACGAGGTGCAAAGCCCAGTTTTTTTAACCATCCTCTTCTCAGAAGATTGGAAATGTGCCTTTTCTTAAAGGCTCGGGAGTGTGTGGAGCAAGGCAGGCCCTGGGCCCAGACCACTCTTTGCTACGGCCGGGTTCATTTTGCGGGCTGACTCACACTATTTTTCTAAGGGCAGGGGCCCTGATGAAGCGCTGGGAGGCATTTGACATCTGGTTTTTGTCAGGCAGCGAGTAAAAGTGCAGATGCCGAATCTGATCTTGCCTTAAACAAAGCAGAGCTGGGTGCAGGAGAAGGGCCTTTGTGAGGCGCCTCTCCTGCTCCGGGTGCGATCTCTGGTGCGCTCTGTTTCTCGTCCAACTGGAAACTTGGAGGCCCACAGAGACCCAGCAGAAAAGCCTTCAGACGGAGGGATAGCCAGGCATCGGCCCCTCGGGCTTGTCTTTATGAATTTGAAAACTGAACGACATGGAGGGACCGTTCCTCTGTCTAACGTTTTTTTAAATTTTTCTTCCACTTTCAACAAAACCGAGGTGTCCTGAGTATTTGTGGGTACCGGTCTGTTCATGGGTAGCCGCCCTTATTTTACCCACTGCTCTCCCTGTTTCCTCTGACAGGCCTAGAAGGTCCACGTGTCGTCCCAGGGGGAGATGACACCAAAGCCATCTGTCAGCCTGGCCTTTTCCTTTGTCCATCTGTCCTTCCAGTCATCCTTCCATCTGTCTAGCCAGGCCACATTCAATAAGCATTTGTTAGGGAGCTGGCAGTAGGATTTGGGGCAAGCTACTTAACTCTTCTAAGCTCCCATTTATTTCCTCATCTGTAAAACAATAGGAGCCACTCATGTGGGTTAGTGGGAGAATTGAATGGGGCCACCCTATGGAGAGAGCCCTTGGCACGTGCCTGGTGCCTGGTAAATGCTCAGCGGAAGTTGTCCTTTAGAACCAGGGGGCCTTCCTGGTCAGCTGACTGGTGGCAGGTTGCCTTGGCCATTTGGAGATTGGATTTAAGCCACAGTACATAGTTGCTGAGCCATTAATGCAAGACCTTTGGACCACATTGTCGTCACATTCCTTAGGATATCTTGCCGTTCTTGTTTCAGTCTGGGCGAGGCCACCCTAGCGGGGCTCCAAGAATCTCTGAGCCGTTGAACATATCCACTGGCCGCGGAGTGTCCACCAGCCTTGGCCTCATTTGACGTTGAGAGCCGTGACAGCTCTGAGGGGGTTTACTCACCCCATTGATTGGGCCCTACCCCCTGGGGCTCGCCTGCCTGTCTGCCCCACCTCTTTTGCCAGCCCTCTGCCTCTGCGCCTTGGCTTATGCGGTGTGTCAGCCGGCCTCGCTTCCAGCCTCCTCTATCTGCTCAAGCTCCTGTTTCTGTCAGAGCTCCTGTTCTCTTGCCTGTTCTTCAGGATTTCCCCCATTTTGCGTTCTTTTCCAGTGCTCTCAGGGAGTGGTGTTGATGTCATTTCACGCACCGTGCTGGGGTTTATGGAAAGAATGTGCGTTGGCATTTGAGCGTAAGGAATCCTAGAGTATCTGTTTAGAGTGTCCAGCGGAAGTGAGTTGTTTATTGCTGGCTGGCGTGCTGGGGTGTGGGGGGGCGGGGCTTGGGGAGATGGATACCCGTGTTACCTGGGATAGCATCCCCTGAAGCACAGGGACCCCACAGGCAAGAGTAGGCTGGCCAGTGCTGGACTTTCCTGCTGGTGGCAGTGGCTCCTGACCCGAGGGACCCCACTGTTTGCTCCCCTCCCTTCCCTTGTTGTCCAGACTTTGCCGTCTCCCTCCTCTAGATTTCTCCACGGACAACTCGCTTGCTTTTGCCTCTGGTGACGTTGGTATCCTGTGAATACTCTTCAGTGGCCGCTTTCTGCCTCCTTCCTACTCTCCTCCAGTGACTTGAGGAAATTCTCGCCTATGCTCTTTATGAGCCAGAAACTACCCCTGTCGCAGCTGGTCAGCGTATTGTGCTAAGAGGAACTCGTGAAGTAAAATGAGACACACTAATGAACTGGCACCTTTCGCCTCCCGAGCCTTTGAAAGTTCCTAGGAGTCTTGCGGGTCCACGCTTTCTGACCCCAGCCCCTAGAAGTCTCCGGCTCCCCCTGAAGGCAATGATAATGGCATTTACCCAGGAGCCAGGCACGGGAATGCGCTGTCCTGGCGCCTGTGGGAAGTGACGGGGAGTGGCCGAAGCTGTTGTTCCGTGTCACAGAGCCCAAGGGTTCAAACGGCAGTGGGAACAAGCCACAGTGTTTTATAAAGGAGACTTTGTCCTGCTCTAGCTCCACTCTGTGTTTAAGCTGGCGACAGGAGGAGATGATGCAGTTGTGGGCAGGCACTTGCACGACCTCTCATTAAGGCAGGCGAAATGAGAGGCCTGGAGGCCCCAGCCAGGCTGGCCTTGAGCAAAACGGTCCACAGCTGTCCGGCCCTTGCCACCCCTCTGTGCTGTTCTCCGTCTCCCCACTCCACCACCCCCCCACCCCCCGCCCCCGAGCAGCCATATCCACGGCTTCCCTCTACCCTGTGTCCCACTCAGGCTATAGCCTGCTCTCCTTGTCTTCACCGAGCCCTCTGGTGGATCCCTGACCCGTGACCCGGAAGGTTTATGGATTGGTAGGGTGGCTCCTTTGCACTGAAGAGGGAAGCAGAAGCTGACATTTATTTAACCCCCAAGTCAGTCCAGTCTGTGTGTTCACACACGTTCTCTGACTTCATCCCTGCAGTTTCGGGTCAGAGGACTGTCATGCAACCCCTTGTCCAGATGGGGCAGTCAGGGCACAGCGAGGTTGTGTGATTTCTCCAGGTCACGGCCAGCACAAACCACTTCCTGCTAAGGAAAAGGAGCCCAGTATTGGTCTAATCTGCTTTATTGTGGGGAATTAACATGCAACAGAAATTCACCAGTCTTAAGTGTATGGTTCCGTGAGCGCTGAGGGACGTTGGTGTGAACTGCCATCACAATCAATAGAGAGTGGTACTTTTGCCCCCGGAAGTTCCCTCCTCACACCCTCAGAGGCAGCAGGTACAGATCTGGTGTTTGTTACCACAGTGATGTCCTGGCCAGAGTGTCGGCCATATGCAGTCCTGCAGTATGAAGCCTTTTGAATTGGACTTCTCTCACTCAGCATAATGCTTTTGCGATTCATCCATGTGCTTGCATGTACGGATAGATCGCATTCTGTGATGGACAGAATGTCCCGTTGATGGACATTTGGGTTGTTTCCAGTTTGGGGCTAGTATAAATCTGCTGTTTCGTGTACGAGATTTTGTGTGGATATAGGCTTTCATTTCTCTTGGGTAAATAAATACCAGGAGCGGGTATTGCTGGGTCATACGGCGAGTTTACATGTAACTTTATAGGAAACTGCCAAACTGTCTTCCCCAGTGACTCTGCCATCCTCCTTTCCCACGAGCAGAGTATGAAGGGGGACTAGCACAGTTGACTTCTAACCTGGGGCCTTTCCGGTCATCCCATAGGGTCACTAGCTGCTGTGGTGTTACTGGCGGATAATCACTTTAATGTGTACCGAGCTTACGCTTTTCCTTTCCTCTTCTTTTTCTTTTTAAAGAGTTGTTTGCCTTTATATTTATTCAGATTAGAGAATTCTAGAAACCCCAGAGCCATTTGGGAAAACACATATTTGAGATTCTGTTCCTCTAGAACCATCCTGGTACAAAAATCAGTATCAGATAGGGTTCTCCTGAGAAAGAGAACATAAACGTTTATAACATGAACATATATGCATGTGCGCATATATATGTATGTATACATATATGTACAGACATGCATATGTATACACACAGGCACACATACAGAGATTTAACTTTTGGAATAATTCTTGTGGTTCTGTGGTTGGCAAGTTTGAAGTCTCTAGGGAAGGCTAGCATGCTGGAAACTCAACAGGATTTTACCCTGTAGTCTGAGCCTTGATTTCTTCTTCACTAGGGAAACTTCCATTTTTCCTCTTGAAGATTTCAGCAGAGTAGCTGAGACCCACCCATGTTTTCAAGGGTAACATCCCCTCAAGTCAACTGATCGTAGATATGTTTGGTTCCATAGCTGGCTCGTGTAGTGGCTAGGTTATAGTAACCAGTTACAGAGCCTGCCCTTTTAATGTGGGGTTTCTGGAAAAGTCTTAACATTTGGAGCCAGCTGATACTAGAGAGGTTTTCTCCAGGTGGCCCTTGGCAGCCCAGAGCAGCCTCCTTCGCTGGCTTTCTTCTCTGCCATCACCTCGGTTCGTAATTTGGAGTCACTGCTTGGGGCTTTCCTTAACAGGTGCCCAGTGACTGCGGTTTTTCCTGCATTACTTTCCAGTTAAGGTCCCTGATGTTTTGGCAGTCCCAAATGGACAGGGACGCTGTCAAATCATCATTGGCCTTGGTGTGGCTCCTGGGGAAATAGAGAAAAGGAGTTTGAGGAGCATGTGGCTGGGTTCACCTTTTTCTTTATTTGTGGTGGCATTTCCTGTGTGGGGACCGCTGGCAGGTGTTCTTTGGTAGGGGTCCAGATGAAGGAAGCACGGGTCCTCTGGTCTGAAACATTGGTGTCACGGAGTAGAACGCTGAGCACGAGTTTGGGGAGGGCAGGATCAGCTGGGGAACCTGACTGCTAGGCTCTTCGCTGTCATGCCCTTGAAATGGAAAGTGTTGGTTTCCTGCCCTCCCCCTGACTCCTGCTAACTGCTGACCTTGGGTGAATCATCAGACCTTTCAGGACCTCAGCTTCCTCACTGAGGAGTAGGGACAATGGTCCGCATTGCACGGGGGGTTCAAGGGTCAGCTGCACTGTCCATGGGATAGTGTCTTGTGTACACACGTAATGTCATGAGACTTGGCCTTGGCCACTGCCCTGACACTCGAAAGCCGCCTCCTCCAGCCCTCCTCTGGGATCGCTATGACTGGGGTAGGCTGGCCCAGGGCTCTGTCAGCTGAGAAGGCCGGCCTCTGAGAGCTTGGGGCATGGAAACTTCCTGCTTGCTCTCACAGACTGACAGTAATAAATACACAGAAGAGGACTGAGCTGCTGCTGAGCGGCCAGGAGTCAAGGACACAAAGGATGGTCAGGGGAGTGAGTCAAGGCCCCTGAAGGTCACACGATGAGTGTCCATCGCAAGTGGGATTTCTTGGTCACCCAGGGTTGTGAGTACCAAAGTCGCTGGATTGCCGAGGAAGATGGGCCTTGGGAAGCCTTGTGAGAGGAACAGGAGCTCTAATCTGGGAATCCGGAGACCTGAGTTCTCTAAGCCCCTTTGTCAGGAGCTAACCATGTGACAGGTGACATGGCCACGTGATACTGACAGGTGTTCTTTGATGAAGGAAGCACAGGTCCTCTGGTCTGAATCATTGGTGTCATGGAGTAGAACGCTGAGCGCGGGTTTGGGGAGGGCAGGATCAGCTGGGGAACCTGACTGCTAGGCTCTTCACTGTCCTGTCCTTGCACAGGTTGAGCTCAGTTTCCTTTTTTGTGAACAAGGGAGTGGGACGGGATGATCTGACTCTGGAGCTTTCGCATAGCATTTGGCGAATGAGGCTCTGTAACCCCAGCACCTCTCACTGTGCTTTTTGGACCAAAAAGAGGGTTTGCAGCCTCTGTTGTTACTGGGAGGTAAATCCCTGTGGCTAATGAATAACTGCTTTAGGGGCAGAGGTGGGGGGAGTGGAGGCTGCAGGGTAAGGTGGGGGTGGGGTGGGGAAGGTTCCAGACGGGGGATCGGGGGATGATTTAAGGCAACACTATGCAGAGGAGCCTGAAAATGCCTTCGCTGAGCGGTGTTTGCCATGGGCTCCCTGGCAGGTGGCCTGGTGGCCCCCGCTGATGTCTGCCACCCTGAGCTCTCAGGGCCCAGCACA
Organism: Panthera tigris; assembly: GCF_018350195.1. NCBI lineage: Eukaryota > Metazoa > Chordata > Mammalia > Carnivora > Felidae > Panthera > Panthera tigris. The sequence continues at coordinate 98,941,810 of NC_056667.1, read as the reverse complement.
CAGCAGTGAATGATGATGGTGCAGTGGGCCTCCTGCCCCGAGGGGTTCTGCCTGCTGCCGCCACGCCCTGCAGCTCAGGACACTTCTTCCCTGACAGCCCTGGAGCTCCTGGCTCTAAACCATGGGCTCTAATTCTGGCGGAGGCTTTTGCTTTTCCACATTTTCTTATCCACTTGAGCAAAATGCTCTTCCTTCCTCCCCGTGCAACAGGAGTTTTTAGCTTTCTCCCTGGTCAAATTTTGCTCTGCCCTGAATCCCACTGTTGTTTCTTTAGGTTTATCTTTCACATCCCGGGCCTGGACCCCTGCCCCTTAAGCGTAGGGACTCAGGTCCTCCCGGCTCTAGCTGCTTGGAGGCATCTAGAATTCTAATATTATTCATCAAGGGTAAAGTTGCCCTCAGAAGTGTGCAATATGAGCTCTTACCCTTACGGAAGTCATTCCAGACGTCAGAACCAGAAGCCCGAGGACCAGTTTCTTTTCATTCTGAAGTTTTCTTTAAAAAGATAATTCTTGCACCTGTTCAAAGACAAATTTGGAAGAATGAAAACACACGAAATGTTCCGTATTTTGAAGTAAAATTCTGTGGAACGGCATCTTGGGTGGTTTTTAATGGTGACCATCCTACCAATAGTACTTAAAAGTCTGGTAACATTTTAGGAACACTAATTGGATGAATACCGTTCCTAACTTTTCTGACTTAAATCATAATAACACAATTCAAAAGCCCTTCTCCAAGCTTCCTTTTGTCCTCTGCTGCCCTTTTAGCTCTGCCCTCTGCCCTCTCGGAAGGCTGCCCTCTGCCGTGATCACTGCTCTTGTTTCTTTGAGGTTTATCTTTGCTCTGGATGCTGCTACTGCTTTTTCTTTTTTTTAATTTCCTATTGTGGAAAATTTCAAACATACACTCAAGTGGAGAGAGTAGGATAATGACCCCCACGCACCCATCACCCAGTTCCAGCTGTTATCAGCTCACAACCAGTCTTGTTTTATCTGTACCCTCACTCCCTTTCCTACCCTTCCTGTATTATTTTCCAGAAAACCCAAGGAACACTTATTATCTGCCCATGTGTTGTGGAAAATTCTTGTCCATTAGGCTGCATTTTTCAGTAATTTGTGTTTGCATTTAAAATCCCTATTCAGAATAACAAGGAGGTAACATTTTGTCCCCATCAGATTGGTGAAAAATGTAGAAGCCAAACAATACCAGGGAGTTGACAAAGACTTGGAACAGAAGGAACACTTAAACCCTGACCTTGGGAATGTAAATTGGTGTGCCAGTGTTGCAGAGCGATTTGGGCAGCGTGCAGCGTGACTGAAGATACCCTTAGATGAACAATTACAAGAATATTCATTGCAGTGAAGGGTTGGACCATTTAAACATTCATCAACAGGAAAATGAATAGATAAATTGTAATAGATACAGTGAATATTCATACAAGGGACTATGATATGCAACAATCAAAAGGAATGCACTTGGAGTGACAGATGTCAACAGAGATTACTCTCAAAAATGTTTTGTCAAGTAAAAAAAAGATGCAAAGTGCATTCAGCGATGACATTCTAAACAATTTTGAAATGTGCAGAAATTCTATATTGTTATACATCTATAGTAAAAGCATGAAAACGGATGGGAGTGATAAATGCCAAGTGCAGGATGTTGTTGTTTCTGCAGTGGGGGCGGGGGTGGAATGGGACTGAGGAGGGGGAAATACAGACACGGGCAGCATCTCTAGGGCTTACTTCCTTGGAAAAAAAAAATTAAGCAAGTGTGGCAAAATATTAGGATTTGACAGTCCCGGAATAGACACAGGTGTTTATGCTTCTTCATTCAAAAATTAAAGAAACGTGCAATTATTTTTAGTCTTCTGAACTTGAGGTGGCTCCTGTTGTCGCATGATGTCATCAGCATCTAGACTGAAGCTAAGAAACGTGTCCATTCCTGAGAAAATGCATATTTTGTCATTCGATGACAGTGGGTTGTGGATCCCCTTAAATTTAATAGGTTCCTAGAGGCCCACAATTCCACGTATTTTCCAGACACTTATATTGACAGTTAGAAAAAGCCAAGTAATGAAGCCTTAATGATTTGACTTAACAAGTTATAGAAGAAGCAATTACATTGTGCTTCCTTTCTTCTTTTGGAGAAGGTGGGAGCAGCATAGGGGAGGGGCAAAGGGGGACCCTTCCTTCCCTGTATGTAGTCTGGTCCTAGATGTGGTCTCCTTCCCCTCATCTGCAGTCATTGAACACCCATCTCCACGCCTGAGGCTTGCACCGGAGTAGGACAGATGGTCCCGGAGGAGGTAGGATTTGGAGAATGAGGCCTGGGTGACCAGATGTACTCAGGATGGAGTTCCCATCTTTACCAAGACATACATCTTGGAGGCCTGGTCCCTGCCTGTCCATCTGCAGCTGTGCTCCGTGTACCTGTGCTCATCCTGGCCTTTTAGCCAGAGCCCACACTAGTCCTCTTGGTGAACTCACCCTTCGTCCTCTGGTTTTGTGTGTGCCCTGTCCTCACGTGTGGATGAGTGCCTCCCTATACCTGTCCCTGGGCTGCGTTTAACTCCTGTTTACTTCCCGAGATTCAGAGGAAGGTGACTTCCGTGAGATGCCCTCCCTGCTTCTCCCCAGGCTGACCCCACCCTCCCATGCTCCCTGTGCAGTTAGCTCCTTATCTGGTTGGTGCCTCAGCCCATGCCCATCCCCCTACCTGTTACTTTTTCCTGGGCAGTGATGCAGTTAGAATGGTTCAGAGTACAGACTCTGGACAGATTACTTACCCTGTGGGCGCCACATTCATCTGCAGACAGGGTGAGAAAGGCACCGACCTCACGTTGTCGTGAGGGCTAATTGTGCCCCACGTGAGGCCTTTAGAACAGGGCCTGGCAGGACTCAGTGCTGAGACTAGCTGGTGCCGCTGTTGTTATTTTCCTGCTTCCTCCCCCTTCCTCGTTCTCCTTTCTTCCTTCCCTCCTTCCTCCTCCTTTGTCCTTATTGTTGTTCAGTCACCAACACAGGCGGATGGAAACCATTGTAAGCAAAGCCTATTGGCAAATTTTGGAAGGCCCAGGGGGAGATCGGATGGATGGGGGTGCGGGCCTGGGATTTGGACACCTTGAAGACCAAGGTGGAGGTATTTAGACGAGAAGGGACTGGCAGAGTGGAGCCCCTGGGAATAACACATTTTCTTAAAATTCAGTTGTATTTTTAATACGTGCGGAATGGCTTAGGATTTGGCATCAAACTGCATTTCCTGAGAATGCCTACTGTGTGTGCCAGCAAGAGGCATGGTGATGCAGTGCACCTGTGGGCGGGACAGGCAAGCGGAGGTCTTGTGCCCAAGCATCCTGTTCATAGTTCTCTGGCTGGATTAGGGTATTGTAGGGTTCTGTCCTTGACCATTCTGCACTTTTTCTGGTGAGTTTTGATGAAGGTGAAGGTCATAACTCATTTAAAGTCATTTAAAGAACTTAAAAACAAGAAGAGACAGTAAATATGTTGGATGGTAAGGAAGACAAAAAACTAGGTAGGCTGATGTTCTGCATTCTGTTACGATAGAACTGGGCTAAAGGCGAGGTTTGGAATCTTAGCTGCACAAGTGTGAGAGGGGGAGGCTGTGGGAAGGCGGCAGGTTTTAGTTGGCAGGTACCAACCATGTGGTGTGGCCACCAAACAAAGCTGTCTTGTCTGCACAGAAAGAAATTTGGTGTCTAGAACCAGCATGGTGGTCTGCTTGCTCTATGCCTGTCAGACCACAGGTGGGGGACGGCATGAGGTTCTGGGTAACACGTTTGGAGGGACAGAGGCAAACCGGAGCCTGTTTAGAAGAAATAGGGGAAGATCTTGGGCTGTCCAGCCTGGAGAGGAGAAGCTTCAGAGCTTCTAGATGGCAAACTCCTTGAGCACCAAGATGGTTCCTGTGCATCTCTCGTAGCCTTAGTACCTGTTTCAGTGTCTCGTGCCTAGAATGTGCTCAGTTATTACCCACTGAATGGGTAGAGAAGTGGCTGGGCTTGTCCTGTGTCCAGGACCCCTGAGCTTAATTTCAGTTCAGAGTAAAGAAGAACTTTCTAACAGAGCTTCTCCATCTGGGCTGCCATCAGTGGAGATGAGCCACAGGTGTGGGGAGTCAGGCTTAGGCGGCAGTGAGACCAGGAGGCCCCAAGAATCATTCTTTACATCCCTGAGTCAGGGCTTTGTGTGGACGGAAGTAAAGGGAGTGGGTAGAAAAATCTGTGATTGCCAAGGGTGGCCAGGAACAAGTAGATTTGTAAATGAATCTGCTGGAAACTTATAAACGTACCCCTCCCCCCCGCCAAACAATGCTTTTTGTAATTTCTGGTTAAAATGCCCTAATTTGAAATAACATCGAGTAGGATTTAAGTTAATAGTGTGAATCGCAGTCCCATTTGCTCAGCCTCATGGCCCAGATCGGCAGAGCCATTTGTCACAGTTGGTTTTAAAGCCAGGAAGAAAAATACTCCTGGATGCTGGCCAGGACTTCTTGTGGAGATGCTGTCTTTGGAACATGGAAGGGGTGGGTGGTGAGAAAGCTGAGGTTGGGCAGAAGGAGGGCCATGTGCCGGGAGGCACGAGATGGGGTGCCAGTTTCCGGCCCTGGCTTGCTGGTTGACCTTGGCCGAATCCTGCAACCTCTCAGGCCTCGGTGCCTGGTGGAGGGGGCCCGGGAGAGCATGCCTTCTCCAGGCTAGGCCAGGGACCTTCTCGTTCTTTTATTCAGTCAACTAATATTTGGAGCTCCTCTTAGGTACCAGGCACCATTCTAGAAGCTGAGAATCCAGCGGTGCCAATACTTCTTCTAGTTTTAAGACCTCGGATGCTAAGAGTGGCTTCATCCATCCTGGAGACCAGCATTTCTTCCAGGCAGAAGTGCATGCAGACTGTTGGGAGCTCAGGAAGAGTTGTCAGCAGCCTTCCTCCTGATGCGCTTGAGGCCTGAGAGGGAGGAACCAGGGCCAACTCAGAAGTGCATGAAAATCAAGCTGTGGAGATTTGGATCGCTGAACACATGTTCCCCAGAGCACCTCTGAGAATGGAAGGAACCGTAAAGCTGGTGTAGGGAAGGTGGTCGTGGAGTAGGGCTGTCTGCAGGGCAGGGCCCCCCCCTTTGCTGGAGGAGGCTGTGGGAGGCCTCAGGTGGGCTGGTGGGGGGGGGAGGGTGATGAGGCACCTGTGGGGAGGCTTGTTCTTTGGAGTGGAGGTGCACTAGGAAGGGGGTTCTGGGAGAATGAGCGATTGATTCCTCCTGCAAGCATGTACCGGGTACCTGCTGCTGAAGTGCAGAGGGGCCCACGGAGATGGGTTACAGGGGGGCTGTGACTTCAGCTGCCCGGAGGCTAGCAGGGCAGAAGAGTGTGGGGCGAGCTGCCCCAGGGGGCAAGGACAGCCTCGCAGCAGAGATGACAAATGGAATGGGCCTTCAGGAGGGACTAGGAGTTGGCTGGGTGTGGGGCAGAGAAAGAGCCATTCCCGGGAAGGGCTTTGGAGTCTTCTGAGTTTGCATTCGTGTTGTGGGTGGAGGCGGAGGCCCCGTCAACAGGCTCTGGTCATTTGATTCTTGGAACGATGGGGGATATACTTCAGTGCCCAAAAAAGAGGTGGCCATCACAGTGTTCGAGGCTGAGAATTCTTTGTGCTTAAGCTGCCATAAGTCTTTTCTGGAACACTGTGGGTGTAAAACAAAAAATAGTCCTTCCTGCTCTGTGTGTGGGGAGTTGGAGGGATGAGGGCTGGGAGGTGGCTGGTGGGCCAGGTGCAGAGGGTAGCAGGTGGATGGAGGTATGGCTGCCCGAGGGGGCCACAGGAGGGGCTGAGAGTGACTGAATCAACAGGATTTAGAGACGGTCCACATTGAGGTAGCAGAGAAGAACAGGGACCCCCCCTCTGCCAGGAAGAGAGCTGAGGAAGGTAGACATCAGTGGGGATTGTTTGGGAGGAAGTCAAGTATGGGCAGACACAATGAATTTATTTAAACACATTTCTGGAATTGGCGGCTCGACTCCAGGGCTTGGCCAGGCTCCGTGCCTCAAAACCAGTGAGAAGTGGGGGCAGGGAGGAGGGGGCGCCTGGGTGGTTCATTCGGTTGAGTGTCCAACTCTTGATCCCAGCTCGGGTCATGATCTCGTGGTTCATGGGTTCAAGCCCCGCATCAGGCTCCACGTTGACAGTGTAGAGCCTGCTTGGGATTCTCTCTGTCCCTTTCTCCCTCTCTCTCTCTCTCTCTCTCTCCCTCAAATAAATAAACTTAAAAAAAAAAAAAACCAGTAAGCAGTTGGAACCTGAGGTGAGTTTGAGATGGGGTCTAGACCTTGGGGATTCCATTGTTTAGAGGCAGGTTATCAGTTACATAGGCTTTTCAACCAACCATCCCTAATCTTGGTGGCTTAAAATAAGAATCCTTTTATTCTCTCTCAGGAATCCTGTAGGCCAGGACTTCAGGAAGGGTTTGGCTGATAGTGATTCTGGCTTAGTGTCTTTGGTGAGGCTGCAGGCAACTGTCAGCTGGGACTCCAGGAGGTGGAGCCATGGGGACCAGCCTCTCTTTCTCTTTCTGTGGACATTCTTGAGGGCTGGCATGGCTTCCTCCCAATATGGTGGGCACTGGGCAGTCAGGCTGCTTCCATGGGCCCCAGGGTTCCAAATGAGTGTCCTGAGAGAGCCAGGTAGAAGCCTCTTGTGACCCAGCCTTGAGGTCACGAGTGTCTCTACTGCCGTAGTCATAAGCCTACCCAGATTCAAGGGGAGGAGACTCAGATCTCATCTCTCCATGGGAGCCATGTCAGAGTCAGGTGAGCAGAGCACATGGAACGAAGGTACCATTGTGGTCAACTTTGGGAAACACTTGCTCAAGTGGGGAAATGGCAGGAACACTTGAACTCCCCAATATATTACAGGCAGAGAGTTGGGGGCGCCACCTGTGGTTGGTGGGCAGCCCAAGATACTGGGCACACAGGAGAGGATGCGCCAAATGATGATGAGCCTGACGAAGGAGATGTTCTGCGCCTGAGGACGCAGAGGGAGGTGCAGTTTGGCCAGAACCACATGCTTTTGTTGATTAGTTGTTTTCTTCACGTGCTTGAGCCCATCCCCCCACCTTCCCCTTAGGGCTCTAAACGATACTTCATTAGGGGAAATTGTAAGTTATCTTAGTCTTTTTTATTGTCTCTGGATTTTACTTTGGCATAGCATGCATTTTTATTCATTTACTTTTGAATGAGTGAATGGATGCACGTGTTTAATTTAAAAAGATGCACAAGGATGTAGATGGTGAAGATTAAGTCTGCTCCTCACCCGTCCCAAGAGACTGCCGTTGCAGTGCACGAGTAAAATATTCTCCCTGCTCGTCTGGTCTGGCCCTGAGGTTCTTCCCTCGCCACTGCCTCCTCTCCAGACCCGACCCAGCCACCTTCGCAAGAAGGCAGGGCCTGCGGACTCCGGGTCAAGCCCAGCCTGGGGCTCTGTTCAGGTTTTTCTGAACCTGTCATTTTAGATGTTGCTTCTAATTCAAGTTGGATTCATTCCACGGTGGTTCTTTATTTCTGCTTTGTGTGGTTTCTAAGTGTTCTTTTACTCCCAAGATCCTGATTTCTGATATTTTTTGTTCTGCCAGTTCCACGTACGTTTCCCTGGTAAAGGGACGTCTGTATAGTTGGGGGAATCCATGGGCTTTGAATTTTGGTAGTGTTTTCCCTTTTTGTTTGTTTGTTTGTTTTTTTTGGTTTTATTTATTTCTTGCACATAGGGAATTCAGCCCTAGAGAGGAAACTGAGAGATTGTCTAATGTAAAAAACGAAACAAAATGAAACCAAAAAAACAAAACACCTCCCACAAAAAACTCCAGACCAGCTCTGCTCTACTTCCTTGGGATGGATGTCAACCTGCAGAGACCCCCGAGTCCCTGGAGCAGGTGGTGGGAAGTTCCTGATCCAGCCCTGGACAGCCTGAACCCAGGATGTTCCAAATGGCTCGAGTGTGGGGACCCTGGCACCGTGCCCGGGCCTGGGTCGACTTCTTAGCTGGCCTTCAAAAGGACAGATTGCAGCTGGGCTCTGCGCGGTACCTGAGCGCAGCTCATAGACACCAAAGTCTGTGTCTCTGCACTGCGCAGCATCGATCCGTAGCATTCGAAGCTATTTTTTTCTCTCTGCGTGTCCACGAAATTCATTACTTTACAATGAGCCTGTCAGGGATCACCGCAGCGAAGAAGCTTTCCACTCAGGTCCCAGTGCCTCATTCTTAGGGAATTTTGCCTTAGCAAATAAATCAAATATGCTGTAAACGCACTAATGTCACCATCCCCACCAGTGGGGATCTACAACTTTGTCAGAGCCCCTTTCTGTCTATTGCCTCGCCTGTTCCTGGTTGTGGCCCTTTACTTTTCCGGATTTGGCTGGAGGTTCTGCAGAAAGGTTTTTAACCGCAGCTCCTTTGCCCGTAAAAAGCACCCCATGCAGTGGGGCCTGTGCTTGGCTCTACGGGTATGGTGAGTTAATCCCGTCAGACAAGGGGAGCTCTAAGTTAATGAGTACAGTCTCTCTTTTCCCTCCTAGAGCATGGATTTCCTGTACAGTCCGTGCTGAGTTCCGGGAGACAGAAACATATGGCCGAAAAAGGATCGCTGAGCAGGATTAAAAATTAATCCTTCAGCTTCCACGTCCTCATTTGTTGCCTTCCAGGTTTGGTTTTCTTTCTGCCTCTGAGGACCCCTCATTCGGAGTGTTGTGTGGTCAGTTACTCCATGGTTCTCTTGAAAGCGGTTTCGGAGACGCTGTTTAAATCCTGGTGGGTATGTCGCCTTTCAATGGCAGTCTTCTGTGCCGAGGGATGCTGGCAGCCCCTGCACCCCCAACCCCGCACCTGTCCCCCCACACCCACCCCCCTGCCACACACCCACCCCGTAGCTCATCTGGCCCTACACAAAAGGCAACTGATCACTCCCCTTATCAGCACTAGATGCGTTGGAGACCTTCGGGGATGGTCAGCGTTTTCTGGTTTTGATTACCACGTAACTATTTTAAATGTGCAGCCCTAGCAAAGTGATAACCTTCACAACCATATAATCAGAGCCCTCATTAATGGGATCATTTTCTGGGTGGAACATTGGTTGTCTTTCCTCCCTTTTCTCAACCCAGCGTTCGTTGATTGAGTCATGTGAGTCGAATCCTTGACTGCCTTCTGGGAAGGGGCTCTGCCCTTGGTGACTTCTGCTGTGTCTGGACCTTTGTGGTTAACAATGCCCATTTGGGAGCTGTGGGGTCTACAGCTGATGGAGGTTTTGAGGAGGACCGAATGCCAGGTATTTGGGAACAGTCTTGAATTAACCGTCTTCTGGCAACTTTCTCAAATGGCTCAGTGGCTTATTATGGCCTATGAGGCACCTCCCGTCTGAGTGCCTGCCATCCATCAGCTGTGTGACCGTCCTCTGCTCCCTCTGTCCTGCAGAGGGTTGTTGGAGGAGGTGATTTCGAGCTGCAGGTGGTGGGGTGGTCTGGACAGTGGGGCTCTCAGTCCAATGATAACCTCATCAGCTTCCCCACAAACCCGCTTCCTCTGTCTTCTGCACACCTACCCAGTGGCCCAGATCTGGGAGTTGCTCTGGACAGCTCCCCGGACACCCTTTCAGGCTCTTGACCACATTTCCGTGCATCTTTTCTGCCAGACTGCCTCCCTCCACCTCCTGTGATTTCTACTTGGGGCCTCAGTGGCACTCTTGTGGATCACCGTGAGGATCCCTTGCTGGGACCCCTTTCCAGTCATTCCTGCCAGAAACGTCTTCCCAAGACATGATTCAGAATATATATTCTCTTTTTAACACCCCCTCAGTGACTCTTCATTGCTCTTGGACCAAAGCCTCTTTACCATGGCAATAAGCCCCTGCTTCATCTTGGTCTGAGCCCTCTGTGGGCCCTCCAGCTCCCTCACACAGCTCTGTGTGGACTCAGTCTGCTCTGTGCTGAGGTCCGGGTCGTGTTGTTCCAGCCTCACTGAGCAGGAATGCCCGCTCATCCTGCTTCAAACTGGCACAGGGAAGCGCTGTTCTCTGAAGCTCTCCTGACTCCCCATGGTTGGCAGGGACGGCTTTCCCTGTGTCCTCCATATGCCCTTCACAGCGCTGCTGGCTTTTTGCAGCCTTCGTTTACACATCTGTCTCCACCTCCCGGACTGTGAGGGGATTTGGGTCTTGTAGTTCATCAGCCGAAAGAACACAGCGGCTGGCAAAGGAGAGGCACCATCCGTATTTGTGGAATGGATGAGCAAGGAGCCCATGGTACTGGCTTGCCATCCACTGTGGCTCTTAATTTCTCCGAGCCTCCGTTTGCTCACCTCATCTCTAAAATGGGGACGGTACACTTCCCTTAGAAGACAGCTATGAAGTTAAAATGAGAACGCACTTGTGGAAAACACTAGTATGGTGCGGGTTTGGCTAATGCCAGGGATTTAGCAGGTACTCAGTCCTTATGGCCCTTTTCAGGTGACAGCCAGGGATAAAGCCTCAGTTTCAGGATAATGCATCCCATTACTGCCTTGAATCTTTTGTCTCCTTTCCGAGAGGTCTTCTGTCTTGCCCCTAATTAGGAGGGCGTGTCTGGGGAACACCTTTATCGTCTGGGCTGGGTTTGCCACCATGGGGGCAGAGGCCTTTGAATCCTTCCTTCTTTGTGGGACCGTTGGCAAATGTTCAGAATCCCAATCCTGAAATCTCTGTTCCTCAAGGCTTCTCCAGGGCCTTTGATGGTGCGGCCGCCCTCGCTCTCAGGCTCTCAGTAGGGAACTACAAACAGCCTGTAACGCGTGTCATGTCCTTGGCCCCCGGTATGTCAGAGGCAGCCTGCATGTTAATGCCGGAACTTCCGCTTTCTCGGGGACTCCTCCAGCTGGCTGTCACTCAGGTGCCTTCTTTGTACCCTGGAAGGATGCTTGTCATCAGGGCTCACGGTTTCCATTCATGCTGTGCAGGGGCATCCAGTTGGAAGAAGCAAGAGAAGAGATACGTAAGGGGGCTTGGAACAGATCAACATGGAATTGTAAGTTTAATAGCTTGGAAAATTAGGAGTTTTAGCAAAGTGACTAAATAGCTTAAAAAAAAAAAGGGGGATGAGGTCAGACCTGTTCTGCCAGACCCTTGAGCAAGTACGAAGCTCAAATAGAGGGCAACTGATTAACCATGCGACATGTTGCACCTGCCAGGTCACCTGGCCAGCCTGGCCCTGGCTGATTTTGCCATCACATTCGCTCTCAGCCCTTCCCTGTTTCACATCACCCTGCCACCCCTGCCCTGCACAGGCTGCCTGGCCACCCCCTCCCTCCCCCCCATCACACAACCTCAGACTCATCTGCACAAAAGCATTCACTTCTCTCCGACTCCTTTTTTGGGGGGTGAGGGGGAAAGCGGTCTGAGAATGCCTTTCCAAGTGTAATCCATGCAGAGTGTATAATGCTTAGGGAGCACGACATGCAAAGAAAAACTGTCGCTTGTGACCCTACTGTCCTTTAGCGTTTTCCTGCAGATGAGCCCGGTTCTTTCCCCACACATACATAGCGGGATACGGGGCGTGGGGGGGTTCCTTACAAAAACACTTTCAAACCCTTTAGAGCCTTTTCCTCCTTTACTTTGTAATAGGCTTTCAACATTTTATTTTATTTATTTATTTAATGTTTATTTTTAAGAGAGAGAGGGACAGAGTGTGAGTGGGGGAGGGGCAGAGAGAGAGAGGGAGACACAGAATCTGAAGCAGGCTCCAGGCTCGGAGCCGTCAGCACAGAGCCCGATGTGGGGCTCGAACTCATGAACCGTGAGATCATGACTTGAGCCAAAGTTGGAACCTCAGCCGACTGAGCCACCCAGGCGCCCTCAGCATTTTAGGTGTTCATAATATTTCCCTATGATTTTTGATGGCTTCGTAGTATTTCGCCACAGGGGAAGGGCCATAATTTACGTAATAGAGCCTCGCTCAGTGGACCTCTCCTTGCTTCTGCAAGCGCCCCACCCCACCCCACCCCACCCCTGCTCCATGTTCTGTCCCCCTTTGGAATCCCCTCTGCTCTCTCCCAGCACAGCCCCATATACCTTCCAGGGCTATGTTCAGAAATCCCCGGGGCTGCTGCTGTCTTGTCCCTGGGCTGCTGCAGAATTAACCTTCACCTCCACGGTTCTCCTTTGTGTGTCTGTGCTCCCCAGTAAGAACAAGCAGGGGACCCGCTGCTGGCTACCTGGTGATAGTCATGCTCAAAGCATGTTCCTTGAATTAAACTGGAAAAATATGCAACCCAAGGACTGCCCACAGAGAAGGGCAAAGTGCAAGACACGGAACCACTAACAATGAAAGTCAAAGCTGAGAGAGGAGGAATGGCCAGGAATTATTATGATAAGGTAACAGGTGCTTGGGAAAATCCCCAGAGGCAGTGTCCATGCACTTGACTATTAATTTTTAGTTGAGTGTGGATGTTGGTGCTTTATTGGTGTGCTAGACATATTTCAGGATCCCTGGCCACTCATGCTTGAAACGGGGTTGCCGCCTCCCCCATGGTTCCTGCTGCCTTGTATACAACAAGGACCAAGGGGGCAGTGGTATTATGTCAAGTAATGGAATACAGAAGCCTATCTGGTCAAGTCTGGCTTGTCAATCTGGTCAAGTGTGTATCATAAATGGTCCCCAAATCCACAACTAAGCCTTTGAGGTTAGTGTCTGGGGATTTTGTACCAAGAGCCATAGTGGGATGTTGTGAGTATACAGTAATAATAGGCATATGTGAACTGAATTGTTGGAGCACAGAAACTTTGGCCAAGTAAAGGAAGCCCATCCTTGAATAGAGGAGGGCCTAGGTCACATGGGTCTCCAGTTCCGGGCTTTCCAAGATCCACGACCCATACTCTTGGGTTGTTTTGAACTTCCACAATATGGCTTGTCAACCCCCCTTCTTCACTCCCCGCACCCCCCGACCCCGCCACTGCCACTTGAGTTAGTCAAATGGGCCCCTGCGCTCAGCTTCTTGTGATTATCTGGCTAACATCCAAGAGGTGGCCCATGTGTGTGGGGATGGTCATGGTCAGGAGGATGGTCATCTCTGCTGCCAACCCATCTGCTTCTCTCACTGTCCCTCCCTCGCTGTCCTGCAAAGCCAGCCCTGGCTCCCAGAGAGAGCTGCCGGGAACCTCCAGAACTGAAGGTGGGTGTTCCGGGCTTTTCCTAACTTTAGAGAAGTGGAGCCTTGGAGCCTGCTGGACTCGTTGGCTCGTAGGCTCATCCATCAGTAACATTTACTGAAGCGTCTACCAAGCCCCAAGCACTGAGCTCAGGGTGTGCACAGATAGCAGCTCAGATTCCTGCTAAGTGTCACAGCATGACCTCCAGAAGGCCAAGAGAATGTGGGGAGAAGACTGCGGCCTTGGGCGGAGTTGGGAGAATAGCACTAGTGGTTTGTACAAGGAGCGCACACTGAGGGGGAGCTAGAGGGGCTGCACCCAGAGTAGGAAACTGGGGAAACAGTAGGAAGCCTGAGGGCCCTCTGAAGACCACCCACTGGAAACCTGTGTGTTCTTGGCAACTGGATATCCCCCATTTCTCACCTCTGTGTCTCCATGGCCTTGGCGTCGGGAGAGAACAGGGTAGGGGGACATTGTGTCGAGGGACACGGCACAGCCTCCTGAAGCCATAGCCACGGGTACCGGTTCACATCCAGGACTTGGTCTTATTCCTGATGCACTGGACAAGCCCCTCAAGGCTTCTGCATCAGAGAGGTAACATCCTAATGCTGCCTGAAGGAACCCTTGTGGCGTTTTTTCAGGAAATATGTGGGCTTAGCTTCCTCCTCCTCCTGGGGCCACGAGAGCATCAAGGGGGACATAGAAGCCTGCCAGCTTCTAGAGGAAGAGCCAGGTGACAGGGCGTGACGGGAACCAAGGAGGCGTCTTTCTTTTCCTCGTGTGGGACGGTGGTAGTGGCCAGTAAAGAGACTGTTTGGAGATCAGCACATACCTCTCAATCGGCCTGAGAACTTGGAGACACTGGGGCATCTCAGGTCCAGAAAGGCCCCCTAAAATAGTGTCAGCAGCAACAGTTATGAAATGCATGCTTGTGAGAAGGAGCAGGCCTTTGCTGGCCCCAAGTGAGGGTTCTTTTGCTGGAACGCACGTGAAGTTTGTGGTTCCGAGGCCACCAGACTTGACTGGGGAGCTGTGCCGTGAGGTGGCCTCTTACTAAAAAGAAATCAGCCTGACGCTGATGACCACACTCCACCCATTTCTGTTATCTTTGAAACCGGATGGAAGGAAACAGTGGTCAGTAGGTACTAGGGTAATTACAGGGAAAGCATTTACAGGCAAGTAATCTGATTCCATCTTTTAATTTTTTTTTTTCCTCCTCCAGAAAACAGAAGGCAAATACTGGTACTTACGTTCAGTTATAAGCATTTTCCATTGGATATGCCGCCTTGAGTCCCGGTGGAGTTGGGAAAAGGGTCTGTTACCTGCGCCGTGGGCATGATTGGGTCAGGGCAGGCTGCACAGCTCCCCTGTCTCCTTTCCAGACGTCGTTTCCATGCTGTGCCATCCTTAGGATGGGGGCGAGGGGGCCACAGGTGAGGAGTATGAGAGGGTGGGTGGGACTCGGGGGCATCAGCCCTACCTTTTCTGGGAGTGGAGGGTCGTGGCGAGGGCTGAGTGACAGGAGAGGGGGGCTGAGGAAGAAGAGGGAGGTCTGTTCCTTGGGACTGGTCCTGGTGCCAAGCTTGTCATGGGGCGAAAGAGCCATGGACGTCGAAGAATTGCTCTGGTCTTCCCTGTGGGTTAAATGGTTAAGGAGAGAGAAGCTGGAGGGGTGTACAAATTCGGGCAAGGAAAAGGCAAAGAGATAGTGTTCCTAGACAGAGAACAGGTTTTGAATTCAAGTTCAGCTGCCTGATGCTCGAAAATCAATAGTTGAGAGGCAAGTGAGGGCGGGAGAGGAAAGCTTGCTTTATTCAGGAAGCTGGAAACCTGCGAGGGTGGTGGACTCACGTCTCAAAGACCATCTTCCACAGCCAGGCAAAGCTGGAGTGGTTTAAAGGGGAAGTCAGAGGAAAAGAGAGGGGGGTGTTCCGTGCAGGAGAAACAGGTGCCCTGGCAGGTAGTCCTAGGTGGACATGACCCTGGACAGATGTGCTGGCATCAGCCACAGCTGTTTTCCATTGTAGTCAGACCTTATCTTCTGGGAAAGTCGGGTCCTTCACTCGTCAAGGCCAGTGATCTGCAAAATCTCAAGAGAAGTAGGTTAGTTCAGCTCCAAACCAAGGGACTTAGGTCAGTGAGCAAGGAGCACATATCCCTTAGGACTGGTTGGAGTGCTATTACAGTAGGAGGCATGTGGAAAGAGAAGGGCATGTTGGTTATAGCAAAAAAAAAAAAAAAAAAAAAAAAAAAAAAAAAAAAAAGAAATTAAGCTAATATCCATCAATAAGGGAATAAATAAAATGTGGTGTAATTCCAGGAGGGGGTACTATACACCTATATAAAAGGAAGGAGCTAGAATTATGTTTAATGTCAAAAACACTGAGGAGCAAAACCAAGGAATGTGTCTGTATGGAACCAAAGTGTTTATATGAAAAAGTGGTGACTGATACTGTATATTTTCAATGATTATATATACATAGATATATATCTGTATGTGAATGGATTTTATAAAAGAGTCTGGAGTGATATATCATCCCTAAATCATGCCAATCTCTGGGGAAATGGTGGGGGGAAGCAGGATGACAGCTGGTAGTTGGAAGAGATTGAAGGCTTACAGTATTTTCATTAAAATGGTTTAAATATTCTAACTTAAATAAATATTCGGATGTTTCAAGCATTTTTGAAGTCACAGTTCAGTCTTCTAAGGTGGCATCTTCAAGTTCAGTAATGAGAAATGAGGCAGCAGCTTGGGAGCAAGGACCCAGCCCCGGGGCTCGCTCACCCAAGCCCTAACGCAGACAGCGAAGCAGCCTTGTCATGACTCAGCAGTGCACGTATCACGGAGATCAAGGTCGGTTTGGGGTGAAGGGAATCGTCGTGTTTGCCGTCTTTGCTGGTCCTGTAGCTGGTAGTCACACCTTCTTAGAAGTGGCATCAATAATTTAACATTAATTAATCATCATCTTTGGACGAGCTCTATTTTAGGTACCACTGGGGATTTAAACCAAAAAAAAAAAAGGAGAAGAAGGAAAGAGGGAAAAAATACCCTGAGTGGTATTTTTGTCCTTGACCTTAAAACCAGGCCAGGCCCTCATCTTGTCTCACTTGACTGAATTTGGTCTCCCTGCTTCTAGTCCTGCCCTCTGCTCTGTCCTCTACCTGTCACCAGAGTAATGACTCAAAAACACAACTCTGATCTGTGACCTTCCCTTTCTTCCGCTAGCCTCTTTTTCCACTTCCCCTGTCCCAGAGGACAGGTTTGACTTTATTAACATGCCTTTCAGTGCCCTTTCCCACCTGGCACTCATGGACCCTTCAGCCATGTGACAAGAGCCCTTGGCAAACTTCTTGCTGGTCCTAGAATACACTAGAGTGTTTTTAGTGTGGCGTGAACTTTCCCTCCCATCCTTCAGGACCCAACTCAAATACCCCTACTTCCATGAAGTCTTTTTGGACCTACTCTCTCCTTCTGAGGGCTCTTAACCTTGCACTTTGCCCCTCACTGACGTCACATCCTGTTGTATAACAACGATCAGTTATGCGTATTTCCTCTGGGATTGTCAACTTAGCATAAAGCTGTATCTGATTAATCTCTCTCTGTTTCTGGCCCAGTACCCTTCATCTAATAGGTACTCAAAAAATGGTTGAAAGTGTAGTGTATGTCCCAGTTGTCTTTGCCATGTAACCGATTACTCCAAAGCTCAGTTGCTGAAAACAACTATTTATTCTCGTGGAGTCTGTGGGTCAGGAATTTGGGCGGGCATGGCAGGAATGGCTACTCTCTGTTCCCCAGTGTCTGAGGTCTCAGCTGGGAAGATTCCAAGGCCAGGAGGCTGCTTGCAGCTGAGGAATCATAGGAGGGCTTGGCAGTGGTGCTGGCTGTGGATGGCAAGGTCTTTCGGGCTCTGGACAGGAGCACCCTACCCATGTGTCTTGGGCTTCCTCACAGCATGGCAGCCAAAATTCTTACACAGTGGCATGGACACTAGGTAGCAGAGCAGAAGCTGCATCACTGTTTATGATCTTACTCTGACATTCACAGGGTCACGAGCCCGTCCAGGTTCAAAGGGCAGGGAATTAAGCTCCATCTCTGATGGCATGGTCACATTGAAGAAGAGCTCATGGGACAGGAGATTTTTTTTTTAAAATGTTTACTTCTTTATTTTTGAGAGAGAGAGAGCGAGTGCGAGCGCGAGTGAGCAGGGGAGGGGCAGGGAGAGAGGGAGACATAGAATCCAAAGCAGGCTCCAGGCTCTGAGCTGTCAACACAGAGCCCAATGTGGGGCTCGAACTCACGAACTGTGAGATTATGACCTGAGCCGAAGCTGGATGCTTAACCGACTGAGCCACCCTGGTGCCCAAAGTTCTTACTTTTTTTTTTTTTTTTTTTAAGTTTATTTATTTTGAGCGGTGGAGGGCCAAAGAGCAAGGGAGAGAGAGAGAAACCTAAGCAGGCTCCGTGCTGTCAACGCAGAGCCCGATGCAGGGCTCAGTCTCACAAACCATGAAATCATGACCCGAGCCAAAATCAAGAGCTCCTGACCTGAGCCGAAGTCGGACGCTCAACCAACTGAGCCACCCAGGCGCCCGGGACAGGAGATATTGTTAAGTGGTGTTTGGAAAACACACCTTTCTGCCCTGGGAGAAATTAGTTCCGTAGCTAGAGCTAATAGCATTTAGCACTGTGGCTACTCCTGCACTGGTGGCTTCATGCCTATTGAGCACTTATTATGGGCCACGTATTAAGAGTTTTAAAGGGGGAACTCACTTAATCCTTCAACAATGTGGTGAAGATTGTATCTCTTTACAAATGAGGATACTGAGGCACAGAGAGGTTAAGTAACCAGCTAATGCTGTGAGAGGTCAAGGAGGGAGAAAATTCTGGAATTAGATCCTTCAGGTCTGTTCCGGGTTGTGGCACCACACATAGCACATAGGAGTCCGTGGCTGTCTCAGGGAATGTTTTTGATGGTACTGAGGTGTTTGTGCCTATGGTCTTGGGAAGCTAAGCACACGGCCGTCCTGGTTCTGTGGCTTCCCTGTGGGTATGGGGGTCTGTGTGTGCGTGCCCACACCTTGGTTAGGGCGCCTAGAGTGGGTGGTGACATTGGCCTAGTAGGACCTTCTTTGTGAAGGTGCTTTTCGTGATGCACCTTTCATGGGTGTCTCCAGCCTGACTTCATTGACCGGCTTCCCCCACCGCTTGCCTGGGGCTCTGTGTCTGTAAAGTGAAGTCACTAGTAAGAGTATAGACTTCATAGAGTCGCTGTGAACATTGACATTAGTTAATACACATAAGGCACTTGAACAGACTTTGTACCTCATCCAGCAAGTGCTGGCTCTTGTTGGCAAGGGCCAAGCTTTGTGTCTGTCTGTCCCCTCGTCCAGAAGGAGATCACATGGAGGTTTTTTAAGCTCACGCCACTTGTTGTCCTCCCTAGGCTGAAGGCTAAAAAGTGGGGATGCCCAGACCTTGTCCATTCCTGGAGTGGCCTTCCTGACTGCTCTCTCCCAGGCACTTGTGTTCCGTGAAGCTTTTATGCAGCCCAGTCTCTGCTCCGTGGAGGGTCTGTTTGGCATTTTAAACTTGAGGGCTGTACAGATTCCCCATCATAGTCTTTAGGGCCAGGTTGGCAAGAAAACCCAGTGGTTTATCCTCACTTATCACTAATGTTTACCTGGCACATTCAGCATGAGCCACAGACTGAGAAAAGTATTAGTCATGTTCGTGGTCTTGGAGAAGGTGACTGAACCTTGAAGGGCATCTCCTCATCTGGTAAATGTGGCTCTAATGACTTTGACCTTTCGTAGCGTGAGGATTAAATGAGATGATGGATGCAGAACAGTTAGGGTAGTGTCTGGCACACTAAAGTGCTGATCACTATCATCATTTATCTTCATTTTAAAGCAAAACATACTTGCTTATTTAAAATAATGGGAGAGGCGCTTGGGTGGCTCAGGCGGCTAGGCGTCCAACTTCAGCTCAGGTCATGATCTTGCAATTCACAAGTTCGAGCCCCATGTCGGGCTCTGTGCTGACAGCTCGGAGCCTGGACCTTACTTTGAATTCTGTGTCTTCCTCTCTTTCTGCCCTCCCCCACTCATGCTCCATTTCTCTCTCAAAAATAAACATTGAAAAAAATTAAAAAATAATAAAATAATGGGAAAATAAAAAGAAGAGAAAGGGAAAGTCACCCGTATTCTCACCACTCAAAGATTCAGCCTAGCATCATTATGTTTTCTTCGGTCGGTTTTCTAGGTAGATGTTTTTTTAAACATAATTTTACTATATATGCAGTTTCGCATTTTTAACCAAAAGTTGAACATCAGTGCTCCTTTTATGCGCTCATACTTCCAAAGATTTTTCCTCTGTTTAGATGATCTCATGTGGGTAGAAAGAAAGGGGACTCTTGAAATATTTGTTTGGTGGCTTTCGCAATATTATTTGATCTCTGGGGTTGCCTGTGAGATCACTGGATGGTACATTACATGATTCCCATTTTATGGATACGGAAACATACTAGCATGGCGGAATTTGTCCCGGCTGGGTGCTGAGTGAGCTCTGATGACTGGAAAGGCCACACTGGAAGAGCAGGTGTGGAATGGTGAGCTAGATCCTTTGTCACCTTGACATGCTCAGTCATGCTTCTTAAACATAGCCGTTGGGTCCCGTGCCTAGCAATGTGGCTTCACTGAGCCCCGGCATATTCTAAAAAATGCATGAGAAGCTAGTTTTCGCGGGCCCAGTGACCCCTCCTTGTCACTAACTCCTGAGTCATACTGCCCCTAGCTAGGTTCATCTAGGACTTAGTACAGAGGAAGAAGTGAGAGCATCCTTGGACATGTAGTATCTTGAAAAGCTAGCTAAGCGATGCCATGCATTTGTTTATGTGACTGGAGACTGTCACAACTAAATCTAAAAGGACATGGCCTGTCCTAATGACCATGGACTGTCCAAAGCAATATTCTTAATCTTTTTTTCTGGGTGTTGAATCGCTTACAGAATCTTAAAATTTATGGACCCTTTTTCCAGAAAACACATACACGGGCACAGGACACAATTTTTCATTAACTGTAGGGCTCACAGGTGTCAATATTAGTCATATACTGGTACAAAACAAATTACCCCAGAACTTAAGGCTTAAAACAACAGTAAGTTCTTCTCAATTTTATTGTAAACCTAAAATTGTTCTTAAAAAAAATGTAGTCTTCCAAAAAAGGATTTTGATCGGAGAAGCTATGTGCGCTCTGTGAAAGCAGTAATTATGGCAGTTGTCGATAAAATTCTTAAAATGATACAAAAAGTCAACAAACAACACACACACACACACACAAACAGTAAACGTTATCTCATACAGTTTCAGAGCATCTTAACTGGGTGGCTCTCACTCTGTGCCCCCCCGGGAGGGGGGGTTGGGGTTGCAGTCATCTTGGCTGGCCTTGAAGACCCACTTCCCGGGTAGCTCAGTTAAATGCTGGTTGTTGGAAGGAGGCCTCAGGTAGATCTGCCCAGAAGGCTGCTTTGATGTCCTCATGACATGGTGCATGTGATCCCAGAGAGCAAGGCAGAAACCCTGTTGACTATGGCCTAACCCTGGAAGTCAAACTCCATTATTTCTGCATTTCCTATTGGTCGCACAGGTCAGCTCTAATGAGTGCATAGGGTAAGGTATGGAGGGTGACCTCTGGTCCTCTCCGTGTGCGTCACCGTCCCTGCACATTGACCTGGAGGTTTTCCTAACCCTGTCATTTAGGGTTTCTATATGGGGGTTTCATTGCATGGGCATGGTTGATTAAATCATTGGTCGTTGGTGTTTGAGCTCACTCTAGTACCTATCTCTTCCTGGAGTTTGGGGGGTGGGGTTGAAATTTTCAACCCTTTAAGGAAGGCCAGCTCCACTCTTGAAAGTGTCTACAGGCCCACCTTGAATCATTAGCATAACCCCTTAGGGGAAAAAGAGGCTCTTTATGAATGACAAAACACGTTTCTATCACTCAAGAAATTCCAAGGGTTTTCAAAGCTCTGAGCCACATACCAGGGACAAAGACCAAATACATATTTTCTATTATACCGTGTTAGTCAATAAAGAAGAAATTTTATACAGCAATCATACCTTATTTTTATTTTTGGTTAAGATTTTTTTTCCTACGTCTATAACTAGAGCATACTCTTTGCAGAGGATGGAGGTTGGGAGGGAGTAAAATGTAAAGAAGAAAATAAAAATCACTTGCCATCCTATTACCCAGTATTTTCTCTTAAACTTTTTTAGGTTTACAACAAAATTGAGAGGAAGATGCAGAAGTTTCCCATATGCCCCTGCCTCCGCACACAATGGCATCATGCATTATCAACATCACTCGTCAGAGTGGTACATTTGTTACCAGGGATGTACCTGTACTGACACATCATCATCACCTGAAGCCCATAGTTTACCCTGTGGTTCATTCTGCTTGTAGTACATTCTGTGGGTTTGGATAAATGTATAATAAAATGTGCCCATCATTACAATATCATACAAAGTATTTTCACTGCCCTAAAATTCTCTGTGCTCTGCCTGTTCATCTCCCCACCCTCTGCAACCACTGGTCTTTTTATCACCTCCATGGTTTTGCCTTTTCTAGAATGCCATATAGTTGGATTCTTATAAAGCCTTCTTTTTAATTGGTTTCTGTCATTTAATACTATGTATTTAAAGTTCCTTCATGTCTTTTCATGGTTTGAAAGCTCATTTCTTTTTAATGCTGAATAGTATTGTGTTGTCTGGGTGTACCACAGTTTATCTGTTTGCCTACTGAAGGACATCTTGACTGCTTCCAACTTTTGACAATTAGGAATAAAGCCGATATAAACATTCATGAGCCGGTGTTCGTATAAACGAACGTTTTCAGCACCTTTGGGTAATGCCATGGAGCACAAGTGCTAGATCATAGGGTAAGGGTATGCTTAGTTTTGTTAGAAACCCCCACTGTCTTCCAGTATGGCTATATTATTTTGCATTCCCACTAGCTGTGAGAGTTCCTCCAGCCCTACGTCCTTGCCAGTGTTTGGTGTTGTCATTGTTCCAGATTTTGGCCACTCTTACAGGTGTGTGATGGTATCTTTTTGTTGTTTTCATTTATATTTCCCTGTGGATATGAGATGTGGAGCATCCTTTTATATGCTTACTTGCCATCTGATATCTTCTTTGGTGAGGTGTCTGTTAAGGTCTCTAGCCCCTTTTTTAATCCGTTGTGGTTTTTTTTTCTTCTTATTTTTGAGTTTTAAGAGTTTATTGTATATTTTGGGTAACAGTCTTTTATCAGATGTGTCTTTTGCAAATATTTTTTCCCAGCCAGCAGCTTGTCTTCTAATTCTCTTGATTTTGTCTTTCACAGAACAGAAGTTTAATTTTGATGAAGCTTAGCTTATCAATTATTTCTTACATGGATCATACCCTTGGTATTGTATCTAAAAAGGCGTCACCGTACCCAAGTTAATCTAGGCTTCCTCCTATGTTATATTCTAGGAGTTTTATAGTTTTGCAGTTTACATTTTGATCTGTGATTTGTTTTTAGTTAGTTTCTGTGAAGGGTATAAGGCCTGTGTCTAGATTATTATTATTTTTTTGCATGTGATGTTACGGTTGTGTGAGCCCCATTTGCTCAAGACACTGCCTTTGCTCTATTGGATCGCCTTTGCCCCTTTGTAAGATCACTTCACTGTATTTATGGGAGTCTCTTTCTGTGGTCTCTGTTTTGATCCATTGATCTATTTGTCCATTCTTTCTCCATTACCGTGCTGTTTCATTACTGTGGCTTTACAGTAAGTCATTTTTTAAAAAATTTTTTTAATGTTTACTTATTTTTGAGAGAGAGAGAGAGAGCACAAGTGGGGGAGGAGCAGAGAGAGAGGGAGGCACATAATCTGAAGCAGGCTCCAGGCTCTGAGCTGTCAGCACAGAGCCCAACGCGGGGCTTGAACTCACAAACCGTGACATCAAACCGTGAGATCATGACTCACAAACCCTGAGATCCTGAGCCGAAGCCGGACGCTCAACCGACTGAGCCACCCAGGTGCCCCTATAGTAAGTCTTAAAGTTGGGTAGTTTCAGTCCTTCAACTCTGTTCTTCTCTTTCAATACAGTGTTGGCTGTTCTGGATCTCTTGCTTCTCTGTATAAAATTTAGAATCAGGTTGTTGGTATATACAAAATAACTTGCTGCGATTTTGATTGGGATTGCATTGGACCTATAGATAAAAGTTGGGAAGAACTGACATCTTGACAATATTGAGTCTTTTTATCCAAGAACATTGAGTTTTTTTCCATTTATTTAGTTCTTTGATTTAGTTCTTTGATTTTATTTAGTTCTTTACCATTTGGTTAGATTTCTACCTATTTCATTTTTGGGCAGTACTAATGTATATGATATTATTTTCAATTTCAAATTCCTCTATTCATTGTTGGTATATGGAAGGCAATTGACCTTTGTATATTAACCTTATATCCTGCAGTATTGTTGTCATCATTTATTTGTTCTAGGGTTTTGTTTTGTTTGTTTTTTTGTTAATTCCCTTAGATTTTTTTTATATAGACAATCGTGTCATCTGCAAACAGACAGTTTTTTTCTCTTCCTTCCTAATTTGTATATCTTGTATTTCCTTTACTTGCCTTATTGCATTAGCAAGGACTTGATAATATTGAAGAGAAGTATGATATTGAAAAGAAGTTGTAAGAAGGAAGATCCTTGCATTGTACTTGATCTTAGTGGGGAAGCTTTGAGTCTCTCACCATTAGGTCTGATGTTAGCTATAGGATTTTTGTAGATATTCTTTATCAAGTTGGAAAAACTCCCCCGTATTCCTAGTTTACTGAGTTTTTATAATGAATAGTGTTTGGATTTTGTCAAATGCTTTCCCTCCTTCTATTGATACGATCATGTGATTTTTCTTTTTAGCCCATTGATGTGCTAGATTACATTAATTGGTTTTCAAATATTGAATCAGCCTTGCATATCTGGGATAAGTCCCACATGGTCTTGGTGTATAATTCTTTCTGTAAATCATTGAGTTTGATTTGCTAATATTTTGGAGGATTTTTGCATCTGTGTTCATAAGAGGTATTGACCTGTAGTTTTCTTAGAATGCCTGTGTCTAGTGAGTATTAGGGTAGTGCTGGCCTCATAGAATGAGTTAGGAAGTATTCCATCTGTCTATTTTCTGAAAGAGATTATAGAGAGTTGTTATACTTTTTCCCTTAAATGTTCAATAGAATTTACCAGTGAATAAATTTACCATTTATTTTTATTTATCTAGGCCTGGTGCTTTCTGCTTTGGAAGGTTATTAATTGTTGATTCGATTTCTTTAAGTATAGGTGTATTGAAATCATCTATTCCTTGTTTGAGTTTTCACAGATGGTGTCTTTCAAGGAATTGATCCATTTCATCTAGGTTATCAAATTTGTAGGCACAGAATTGTTCATAGGATTCCTTTATTATCCTTTTAATTTTCACAGACTCTGTAGTGATGTCTTTTCTTTCACTTTTGATATTAGTAATTGGTGTCCTTTCTCTTTTTTCTTAGTCTGGCTAGGGGCTTATTGATTTTATTGATCTATTCAAAGAACCAGCTTTTGATTTTGTTGATTTTTCTCTATTGATTTCCTGTTTTCAATATCATTGATTTCTCCTCTGATTCTTGTGATTTCTTCTGCTTACTTTGGACTTCATTTGCTTTTCATTTTCTATTTTCCTAAGGAGGAAATTTACATTACTGATTTGAGATCTCTCTTCTTTTTGGGGCGCCTGGGTGGCTCAGTTGGTTGAGCATCCGACTTTGGTTCAGGTCATGATCTCACGGTTCATGGGTTTGAACCCCACGTCGGGCTCTGTGCTGACCGCTTGCTCGGAGCCTGGAGCCTGGAGCTTTGAATTCTGTGTCTCCTCTCTCTGCCCCTCCCCTGCTCCCACTGTGTCTCACTCTGTCTCTCAAAAATAAATAAATGTGTAAAAAAAAAATTAAACTAAGATCTTTCTTCTTTTCTAATACATGCATTCAATACTATAAAATTTCCCTTGAAGCACTGTTTTCCCTGAATATCACACATTTTGATAAGCTGTGCTTTCATCTTCATTTAATTCAAAATACTGTACTTTTAAATATCTCTTGAGATTTCTCCTGTGACCCAGGTATTCTCTAGAAGTGTGTTGTTTGATATCCACAGTTCGGGATTTTCCAATTATTTTTCTGTTATTGATTTCTAGCTTAATACCATTGTGGTCTGCTAGCAGACAGTGTATGATTTCTAATCTTTTCAATTTGTTAAGGTGTGTTTTATGGCCCAGGATGTGGTCTGTTTTGGTGAATGTTCCATGTGAGCTTGAGAAGAATGTGTATTCTGCTGTTGTTGGATGAAGCGGTCAATAGTCGTCCATTATATTCAGTTGATTGATGGCGTTGAGTTCAGCTATGTCTTTACTGATTCTCGGCTTGTTAGGTCTGTCTGTTTCTGACAGAGGTGTACCGAAGTCACCAGCTATGATAGCAAATTCATCTGTTTCTCCTTACAGTTCTATTCAGTTTTTGCCTCATCTAGTATGTTGTTGTTATGTGCATACATGTTAAGAATTGGTATGTCTTCGTGGAGAACTATGTAATGTCCTTCATCATCAGTGATAACTTTCTGTACTTTGAAATCTGCTCTGTCTGAAATTAATGTCGCGACTCCCGCTTTCCTTTGGTTAGTGTTCACATGGTGTGTTTTCCTCCATCCGTTTACTTTTAATCTACACGCATCTGTATATCTAGAGTGGATTTCTTGTAGATAAGATGTAGTTGGGTTGTTTTTAGATCCACCCTAACAATCCCTGTCTTTTGGTTGGCACATTTAGACCAGCCATTGACATTCGAAGTGATTACTGATCTGGTTGGATTAGTATATACCACATGCGTCACTGTTTTGCATTTGTTGTCCTTGCTCTTTGTTTTTATTTTTGTCTTCTACGCTTTTTCTGCTTTTGGTGCAGTTCTATATAATACTGCTCAATTCTATATAATACTGTGAATACTTGTTCTTTTGTTTTAAATTACATAAGTGATATTTGCTTGTTGCAGAGGAATTCAAAAAGTATAGGAATGTCTAAAGGAAAAAAAATTAATTAAAAAAAAAAAGGTGATCCCTGCCCAGGGGGAGTCTTCTGTTGTAGCCTTAGAGGGAAGATGGGAGGGGCCATGAGGTTAGGGGATGCCTGAGCCCCAGGTAGGGGACCTGGCTCTCTTTGAAGTCTCAGAAAGTGAGGGGCAGTGCTGGAGAAGGAACTATGGAGGGTGGGGTGCACAAAGGGAATAAGACTGAGGAAAATAAGGTAATTTTTACTTCTATGTTAGGGTCCATTCCCTAAGAATGGCATTATCTTCAGGGGTCAAAAGCCCTTTGTGGGGCAGGAAGGAAATTAAGGAGATAACGAAAACATGGGTGCAGCTGAATGTGTGTGACTCAAGTACAACCCAGTACTTATTTGTTTGTTTGGCAGTGCTGCTTATAACCTGCTTCTGGCTTGGACAAGTTGTTCTGACCCCGCTGCCCTGGCTCCTTAATGCCACTTAACACTGTTTGCTTTTCAGGGGGTGGTGTGTACTATCCAAGGACCAAGCACTTTGGGAAGGTCTGTGGGTTGGATGCAGGCTGGGGCTGAGTAAGCTCAGCACTGCCTCACAATAGCCAGTGTCTGATGGGCCGCCCGTCCACCCGGTCACTGGGGAAGAGCGAAACTTTCTTGACCCAAATCGATGTGGAGTGTGCAGAAGGAAGGAGCTGAAAGCCACTGAGAGCTTGAACGTTAGGACATGTTTTCTCATTTGGACACCTGGTTGCCACTATGTGGAGACACCCGGGAGGAGCAGTTCCTGACCCTGCCATGCACTGGGCATTTTAGAAATGGGAATGCCCAGTTCCCTCAGGTGGGGTCCAGGCCCTGCTATTTTGTAAAGCTCCCTGGTGATAGTACCGTAGAGCAAGGTTGAGAAGTAGCGTCTTCAAGGAAGAAGCTGGCTCCCGACCTGCCTCCAGCCTTCTTTGCAGCGGGCGGCGACGAGTGGTGGTGGCTGTTGGTTAACAGAACGCTGAAGTGCAGAGACCTAAATGTTATGACTATAGTTACATTGTTTTCAGAGTTCTGCGTTTCTAGAGAACTGCAAACATTTGATTTAAATGTCACCATATAGATATTTTAAGTTGTCATAAAAAGAGTACACATAGTCAAAATGTTATACACCACATTTTAACAGACTGAAAATGACTAATGAGCTGTCTTCTCAATGACTTTCGATATCGTAATCAATGCTGTCAAACAGAATGGATCGGGTAAATTCACACACCACCATGATCTGTTGATTCGGTTCCCACCCCTCATTTTTTCAGTTCCCACTTTCTGGTGCTGAAGCCAAGATGAGGTTCTGGGCAAGATTTCGTTTGGGGGAAAAGATTCTCCGTGAATTACAGTTCATAAGCCACGGGTCTTGCCTTGCAGGGTCTGTTTTAAAGTCTGTCATCTTGTCGATTAGATCAGCTTGCTTTGAGGTACAAGCCCTGCCCCCCCTCCCCCTGCAAGCTGCGCCCCCGGACTGGGCTTAGAGCTGCGTCCTGCTAGTACTTGAGCTGTACCGGCTGTTCACCAGCTGGACCCCCATCAGATAGGTTTACGCTGGGGGCAGCTGCGATTCCTTTCTAGAGGGGGAGAGGGAAGGTTTCACGGAGTGGAAGTGCGCTGCAGCTGTGGGTGGCCCAGAGATGCTGTCATTGTCAAGGGGCCGTTGGAATGTCCTTGGGTGATCCCTGGCCAAACCCTGCGGATCCAGAGCTATAGAACGTTCCAGCCAGAAAGGGTTAGCTAGCGGCTCTTTACGGAGGAGTATTTGTGGGCTGGACTGTGTATCAGGGGCTTTGCACATGTTCTCTTACTGAGTCTTTTCAATAGCTCTGGGAGGCACACATAATTATGCCCTTCTTCCAGATGAGGAAACTGAAGCTTGGGGAGGTTAAGTTACTTATCCAGAGTCACAGCTAGGAAGTGACAAAGTCAGCATTGGCACATGTGCTAGTCTACTCCCAAGCCTTCTTAGAAATCATTTTAGGGGCACCTGGATGGCTCAGTCAGTTGTGTCCAACATCAGCTCAGGTCATGATCTCACGGTCTGTGGGTTTGAGCCCCACATCGGGCTCTGTGCTGACAGCTCAGAGCCTGGAGCCTGCTTCGTGGATTCTGTGTGTGTCTCTCTCTCTCTCTGCCCCTCCCTCACTCACACTGTCTGTCTGTCCGTCTCTCTCAAAAGTAAATAAACATTAAAAAAATAATATTGTGGTTGAAGAGATTCAGGTCTAGAAAGGAAAAGCAACTTGTCCCAGATGACACATCCCGCTCCAATTCCTGGCAGAGCTGTGGCTAGAACTCACCTGCCTCGCTGCTGTGCCCGGCTGTTGCTGCTTCAGGGAAGGAAGCCCAAGGGCATGTGCCCCCTCCCACCTGCTCAGTAGCTCAGGCAGGATCAGCGTTAGGCTGGCATGCAATGAGAAGTGAAATTCACCATATTTCCTCACCCCTGAGTCTACTGGGGAGACCGTGTTAAGAAAAACATGGAGGAGGCAGAGGGGACCCCAGAGAAGCATATCCCAGGTGGAAGGCAGGGGGACTGGTGGGTAATCAGAGCCACCATACTAAGGGCAGGCTTGCTTCCTTGTTATGGGTCTGTACTGTCAGCCCCCCATCACCTGCCATTGGCAACGTGTGGGCATCTGGGCAGCAGGGATCCCCTTCAGCCCTGCACATTCACACTCAGGGGCACTCATTCGACTTAAAGCTGCTGCAGCCTGCAGGAGCTCAGCTCTGCCCCCATTCAAGGAGGGTAGAGGAGGTAAGTCACACTCCTCCACGTGGTGTCCCGGGAGTAGCCACATTCGAAAACACAGGCTGCAGCTCCAAAGAAAGGGTGCCGGGACTCCTCCCTGCCTGCAGGCCCAGATTGCAAGACGGTTGCTTTTATTTGTTTTCATCTGACTGTGTGCCAGGGATTCAACTTTTCCTGCTCGTTTTATTAAAAACTTTATAAACAGCGTTAATAAATAGATATAAAACCGCCACACAGATGACAAACAGAGGGACTAAATGAAACTCCCAGGGGTCAGCTGTTGAATAAGTAACAGAACCACGACTTTGCGCGATCCGATTTCCATATATGCAAATTAGGGACAGAGCTTTACCACAGAGTGTTTTAATTAATATTTATAAATCACAGAGCGCCTCCGAAAGGGCCAGTAAGCTATTTATATTATCATGTCATACAAACAACAAAGCCTTTGGAGATTGCTGCCTGCGCTGCATCTTGGTCTGAGGAGTAAGCGAGCCTGTGTGTGTGTCCCCCCCCAGGTATAGTGCTGGCACAGCGGCATGTTGCCGTCCAGGAAGGACCCCTGTACCGCACGGAGGGCTCCCACATCACCATCTGGTGCAACGTGAGTGGCTACCAGGGGCCTTCTGAGCAGAATTTCCAGTGGTCCATTTACCTGCCGTCCGCCCCGGAGCGCGAGGTCCAGATCGTCAGCACCGTGGACTCTTCCTTCCCTTATGCCATCTATACCCAGCGCGTCCGTGGGGGGAAGATCTACGTGGAGAGGGTCCAGGGGAACTCGGCCTTGTTGCACATCACCGATCTCCAGGCCCGGGATGCCGGGGAGTACGAGTGCCACACGCCCAACACGGATGAGCGGTACTTTGGGAGTTACAGTGCCAAGATGAACCTAGTAGGTAAGGAGGTGATGTTTCCCGTGGCCGGTGTCCCACCCGAGCAGGTCCACTCGGGCCGCTGTAACAAAATACCGCAGACTGGGTGGCGTCAGCAACAGGCATTTACTTCTCACGGTTCTGGAGGCTGCGAGTCCAAGATCCAAGTGCTGGCACAGTCGGTTCTGGGCGGGGTGGCCCTCTTCTGGGTTGCCGATTTCTGACTTCTCATTGTCTGCTCCCGTGGCAGAAAGGGAATGAGAGAGCTCACTGAGGTCCCTTTCCAAGGGCACTAATCCCATTCATGAGGGTTCCACCTTCCTGACTTAATCACCCCCCGCAGAGGCCTCACCTCCAGACACCACTGTGTGTGGGACCCACTGGGATTTACCATGTGGATTTGGGGGGGGAGGAGAGGAAATAAACGTGGAGTCCATAACACCGAGTCGCTTCTTTAATAGTGCAACTTTATTTCACTTGAAAAAAAACCCAAAAGACCAAAGTTCCCCACACATTTGAATGGTTAACACCTAGCATGAGTGAACAAAGGTTGTGGGTTCGCTTGTGAATACATAGCAGGTTGAGGCTAAAACTTATGAAAACTGTAGTGCAGGTGTTAAGAATTCAGAGAAGGAAGGGGCACCTAAGTGGCTCAGTCGGTTAAGTGTCCCGACTTCAGCTCAGGTCACAGTCTCACAGTTCGTGAGTTTGAGCCCCGCATCAGGCTCTCTGCTGTCAGTGCAGAGCCTGCTTGGGATCTTCTGTCCCTCTCTCTCTGCCCCCTCCCTCTCTCTCTCTGTCTCTCTCTCAAAAATAAACATAAAAAAAAAAAAAAAGAATTCAGAGAAGGCTAATGGACCCTGTAGCTGGTGAAAGGGGATAGGGGATACAAGGCAAGGACATCTGTGGTTGCCCGAAGAAATGACGAGAAAGACGGAGCATAGGACATCAGCTGGAAGAGAAGTGAAAAGGCTTGCAGATGGCAGGCCCTTGGACCGGCTCAGTGACACCGGGGGCACTGCTCAGTCAGGAAGCGGATACGGCTGTAGGTCCTTGCTCAGACGGGAGCTGGCGGTAGGGGAGGGGACACATTTAGGTGTGGATGGCACTGGGCCCCCATGCTTGCTGACATGAAAGGTCACCAGTATCGAGGCTGGTCTTTTTCTGCCCAAGTCATGATCTCCAGGCATAGTTGTGATAATAAAAACTGGAAAGTTAAGACTTGGGGCAGAAGGACAGAACAGCCTTGGTATTGTTGACCGTCCTCATGGGTGAACATTGCAGCCCCACACTGTCCACCCATAAATCCCCCCGCCCTCCACGCCAAGCTCGCCGTTCCTGCCACGTCCTATCAGGAGGCCTGCGAGAGCCAGGCCCGAGGTGGGTTTGCTGAGGAAACACACACTGGTTGTCGTTGGGGTGTCCCCATCAGGCCGAGAGGGGCCGTGTTTAGTCTCCAGAGTACGGTTCCGACCAAGTGGCCAAGAGGCAGCGTCCTCGCTTGCCCAAACTATGGCTTCTTCCAGCCCAGACCACTTTGACACATGAATTATATGAAAATCCAGCCTGTCAGACAACCAAGGATGCTCTTGCTTTCCTCTACCAAAAAGATTTTCTGAAACCTAGCCTTCGTAGAGCAATGCATTGCTGATGTGAGTCGGGGGGAGGTGGGGGTGGGATGGCGAGCAGGGAGGAGGTGAGCCAGGCACACAGAAATGTAAACTTCTAGGAACTGTTTCCTTTGGAAGATCGGTCAGAAGCCAAGTGAAAGTATCCTGAAGTGGTACCAAAGCAAACCATCTGAGCTTAAAAAGAGAATTCGTTTCACGCAGTATTTTCAGGGACTTTGTTTAGTACGTGAAACAAAATACATCCGCCTGTTATCTAAAAGTTATTAAAATACCGAACAGGTAAGTGTCAAAAAATTGCAGTCCAAACCCAAAGAGAAAATCCCTTCTGTTTCTGTGCCACCTGGGGTCACCTGCGGCCTCACGGTGATTGCCGAAGGCTGGGCGGAGTGGGCGGCTGGCCCCCGTGACTGTGAGACTGATTCTGCGGCTTTGTGACCGTGTGCTCGGGATGCTTCTATGTTGCAGTGATCCCTGACACTCTGCAGACCACGGCCATACCGCAGACTCTGCACAAAGTGGAGCAGGACCCTCTGGAGCTGACTTGTGAGGTGGCCACGGAGACGTTCCAGCACAGCCACCTGTCTGTGGCCTGGCTCCGGCAGAGAGGGGGCGAGAAGCCCGTGGAGGTGATTTCCCTGAGCCGAGATTTCGTGCTTCACTCCAGCAGCGACTATGCGCAGAGGCAGAGTCTGGGGGAGGTACGGCTGGACAAGCTGGGGAGCACCACCTTCCGCCTCACCGTCTTCCACCTGCGGCCCTCTGACCAGGGCGAGTTCTACTGTGAGGCTGCCGAGTGGATCCAGGATCCGGATGGCTCGTGGTATGCCATGACCCGAAAGCGTTCCGAGGGAACCGTGGTCAACGTCCAGCCCACTGGTCAGTCTCTCTCGTGCCCATTCTCTGCCTGACGGTGCGGGTTGTCAGACGCTGGGAGGGTGTGCCAACTCCTTCTCTGGTGACCTCTGAAAGTCCTAGGAATGTATAGATACCTACGTACCATCTGACCGACTAGTGAGTCTTGGAGAGGGCAGCCCGGACCGAGTCCGGCTTACAGACCTGGTTTCTTGGACCTACCTGGAATTTTATATTTCCTTGAATTACAAATTCATTTTAAAAACTGGGAGATGTCACATAAACTGTTTGTGTCTGATGACTGGGTTCCCCCATTAGCCACACTGGTCTGCCCCCTTTGATGATGTTGCCTGTTTTGGGGACCAGTCCTGTTTCGTTTGTGAAAGACATTTGAGATTGTGAGCCTTCCACCAGAGGTATGAAATTATGATCTAGAGAAATTTTGGCTTAAGTTATTATTTTTTTATATTAATGATATGTCTTTGGTGGTGTTTTACCATTTCCAAAATGCTTAATCGCCTATTCTTTCAGAGTCCCTCAGAAGTTCTGCGAGGTCAGGCAGTGGTGGGACAGATGCCAGGGGCAGATTGCTGTGTGGGGGTTCCCGAGAGAGGTCATGGGAGGGTTTGGCAAGGCCAGCCTGGTGAGTGCCAGATTCTTCCATAAATCTGGTGAAAGAGGAGGTCAAGTGACATGTTTATAGCTGGGGCAAGAAGATGGCAGCACCATGAGCCGATTCCTTTCCTGCCTGCTCGTATTATTCTCCCGCAGTCTCACACTGTGCTCCCCATGCCCCTGAGTCCAGCCGTGCTCCAGATCAGAGCCGACCACTGTCGCTGGCTGCCTCCGCGGGGCTGGGGGAGGGCTCTCCATGAGCCTTCAGTCCCCTGGCTTTGGTTGCAGGGTGGTGATTGTGCCATCATCAGGCACAGCAGTGGCCTGCGGACCTTCCTTGTGTTGCCGCTCACCTCTGGCGAGGGGCTGGCGTTGGAGATGTATAGTGCAGCAGGTGAGCTGTGGTGCCAGTGGGGTCTCCTCTTCGGGACCTGTCCTTAATATCACACTCCCATTTGCTACATATAGTCAGTGGCCTTGGTCTTCTGCCACTTGTTCATAGGTCCCTGTAGAGCAGTGCTTCCGACTTGCCCAACAGTCTGCTTTCCTGAACCAGGCACCTGGGCTGGGATCTGGGAAGCTGGATTTCCAGTACACTGTCCAGGCGATTCCACCACCACTCGTGTCGTCAAGCACAGCTCCACGGGTGATAGGGCAGGAGTGATTCTCTGGACATCTGATGGGCTTTGATGAGAAGCGTTGGCTCCCGGAAAGGGAGTGTTTTATCTGCTCTCCAGGACCCAGAGCGTTTAGCAGCTTCTGGATCTTCCAGTACTAAGACATCTGTGGAAGCCACTTGATTTCATATTTATCCTTTCCCTTCCTGGATGGTTTTAAGATCGGCTTCAAAAGTCTGGACCAAATTTTGAATCTTAATGCTTTTAAATTAGGTTGCATCAGTTAATCTTTATTTTAATCTTACCAATTTGGGATTAGGACTTTTTGCATTTGCCCAGCAAATGTATTCAGACGAAGCCAGCAAAGGGAAAACCAGATTGGAAAAAAAAAAAAAATTGATGGTGTTACTCTGTGCCTCTGGGCTCTTCGGGTTCAATGGTTGCAGCCCCAGCTTTGTTCTTCTCTTAGTTCATTTCAGTAAACATTTAAGAGGTCTCTGCTGCATTCAAGGTGTGGCACCGGGGTTTCAAAGATGAACGCCTCTTGGAGGCTGCACTCAGGGAAGGTGTGGATGTGAAGGCCGGTGGCTAAGTAGAGTGTATTGAATGCTGCGATGCGATTGTGCGTCCAGCGCTCAGGGACACGGTGACTGGGGGGTGGTCTCGCAACATTAAGTTTTCCCTGGATGGGAGCATTAAGGCAAATCCAAGAAAGCCAACGAGTTTGGTGAGTTGAGCCAAATCTGAAGCCTGCAGAGGCGTCAGAGGGACAAGCATAAAGGCTCAAAATTGTGTGCTGTGTTTGGCAAGCAGAGAGGAGTCCAGCGTGGGGTGAGCTTGTGTCCTGGGAATGAGTGAGGAGAAGAGGAAGGAAAGGCGGCCAGAAGCCCCACATATTGTGATCTGGAGCTTGGCCTTGACTCCACCGACCAGGTGTTTGCAAGCTGTTCTTGGGATCTTAGGAAGCCCTTAGAGCTGGCTGAGAGGTTGCACGTGGAGGTGTGTGTGTGTCCATGTGTCTGTGCACGCCAGGAGGTGCTGGAGGAAGGCGTGTGAGGGCCACAGCGTTCCCTCGCCTGCTTCAACCAAATGCTGTCTATATTGGGCGACACAAGGTTTTGTAGGAACAAAGTCCCTTGCCTCTGCACCACCCCCGCCCCCCACCAAGGAATGCTTAAAAATCACTGCTGCAGATACTTAGAGGGGGGAAATAGACATTTTAAAGGAAGGAATGACAGATCTGGGTTCTAGAAGCAAAAAGCTATGGAGGCCAGGTGGAGGTTGATTAAGCAGGTTGGGTCTGATGTGGAGAGACCAGGTAAGAGAGAGCTGTAAGGCGAAGGTCAGGTCGGTAGCAGTGCCTGGAAGGCACGAAGTGAGTGCTAGAGACAGAGTAGGGGGCATCACTGTGCAAGGCAATCCGTGGGATTGCCTGGGAACTCTGAGGCCAGGGCTCTGGGTGATTCCTTGAATGGGGATAGGGAGGGAGGGGGAAGGAAAGTTATCGAGAGTGTGCAATGTCCTGCTTAAAAGCCTCTGCTTCCCCACTGGTGGCAGCGCTGGTTGTCTTTTCTTCTGTTTCTGTCGATTTTAGTCAGGGAGTCTGTCCTGCATGCAGACTCTTAGAGAGAGAGATGCTAGCAGGTGAAGCACCATCCATGCGTCATCTTAGAGGCTGAGAGCTTAGAGCTCTTAGAGCATCTTAGAGCTTAGAGGCTGAACCTGGGAGGCATGAGAGCCTTCCACTGTCTCACTGTGCGTGGGATGCTGTTAGTGGTGATGAGCCCTTCTTTGAGTACCCCCCCATTCCTGATCAGACACCCAGCTTTCTGAAGGGTGCTTGGATTCATTGTCCATTTCAGAGGTCATTAGCTTTTGGTGGAAGTGGGTAAAAATTTTCCCTCTCCATCTTTCTTGAGATTTTATCTGACAGGTGGTAACTCATGGAGAGACTTTGGTTTTCCCTTTGCCCTTGGAATTGTGTGAAGGGTTGTCTTACCTGTGTCTGATTTCCAGTACCCATGTGGCAGTGGAGACCATATTTCAGTGTATGTATTTTTTTGAGCGTTTATGAGGATTGGGGTCAGCACTGTAATTTTGTCTCACGTGTCAGTGGGGGTGAGTCCTACAACATTTGCAGAAAGTGTTTGCAATCCTGCTGCTTACATGGGGTTCTGGGAGTATATAGGTCAAGGGTAGGCCTGGGTAAGCGATGTCAGGGATGATAGACCTTGTTGACCTCTGCGTCATAGGCTGCAGACGGACCCCCACGCGTCTTAACTGAGGTAACAAGCCCCTTAGACTGTCTGGGTCTAGCTGCCTTTGAGTTCTGTCTGTGACCCTCAGGAATTTCTCTGAAGACTCTGGGTTTTTCTCTGAAGACAAGGGGGGAAGTGCTGTGGTTGGCACTGTAAAGAAGGCATGGGGGGTGGGAATTTGCTGGTGCACTTGGGTTAGCCAGGGGCCCTCATTCACCCAGAAGGCATCCATCGTTTTGTTAATTCGTTTTCTTAGACAAAGAGTTCACCGTGCGGCTGGAAACGGAGAAGCGGCTGTACACGGTGGGTGAACCGGTGGAGTTCAGATGCATCCTGGAGGCTCAGAACGTTCCCGACCGTTACTTTGCCGTCTCCTGGGCCTTCAACAGCTCGCTCATTGCCAGCATGGGGCCCAACGCAGTGCCGGTCCTCAACAGTGAATTTGCCCATCGGGAAGCCAGGGGCCAGCTGAAAGTGGCCAAAGAGAGCGACAGTGTCTTTGTGCTGAAGATCTATCACCTCCGCCAGGATGACAGCGGGAAATACAACTGTCGTGTGACAGAGAGAGAGAAAACGGTCACCGGGGAATTCATCGACAAGGAGAGCAAGCGGCCCAAGAACATCCCCATCATCGTCCTCCCCATCAGTAAGTAGAGAAGATGTGCTGTCTCCTTCTGCTCCCCATGGTCTGGTCTGTAGCTGGCATCATTTAAGAGGAGTCAGGGGACAGATGAGCTTCGGGGGAGGGGGAGGGAGGGGAGGGCGGGGCTTTTGGAACTCAAGGGTTCAAGTCAGCTCTGGCAGGCAAAACCAGTTCACCTGTCTCCCTTCTCCACTCACCTGCCCACACTTAGCAACCCCCAGTTAGGCAGAGCGCGGGGGTATGTCTGCAGGCTGGAGGGGGCATCCCAGATCTGAGCACTGGCTGCCCTCTGTCAACACCAGCACTGCCAGCTCAGCTTGGAGGAAAATCAGGAATCCGGGACGCCTGTTGGCTCCCATGTGGGAATTAAGTCCCAGATGGAGTGGGTAGAGGCCTACCTTGAAATCTCACTTATGAGGGTTGGCCTTTTGTGGGAGGATTTTAAATCTGAGAGCACATTATTAAAAAGGATTTGCTGTCTGGGTTTTGGGGGTATAAGGGTTGGCATTTCCCTAAATGTCTCTTCCCTATTGAAATTGTGTTTTCAAAGTCAGTGGGTGGGACCTCTTACGTCTTCCTGGAGCATAGCCTTCCTTTTAAAGCTTAGCCAGTTTCCAAGGATGCTTGGTGGGCCCCCACCTCCATGTAAGCTGGCCTCGTCTGGGTCTGGGTGGGTGACGGTTGTGGCTGGGGACTCGGGCACGACCTGTGTTTGCTCCTGTTGTGTTTAATCATCCATAGTATCAGGATGTTTTCATTAACATCTCAATTCTCTCCTAGTTCTGTTTTTAGTAAAAAGAGAATTAAACTTTTAATGCCATGATTTTAAACAAGACAGGGAAGTTTTAAAACTAACCTTTAACCTTTTCTCAACTACTCAAACTGTTCTCTCCCCTAGCCTTGTGATGATTCCCTTTACATATTTATTTACACCTGTACGTTTTTGATGTAGTTCTCTTCAAGCGAGAAGGAAAGAGTAGACACAGGGTCTTGCCTACTTCTTTCTTTTCTCACCAACAGGGTTCCTTTCTTTCGTACTTCTGTTTTTGTTTTTTTTTTTAAATCTCTCTCACACACCTAATTATCTTGACATTGTTTTGTTTCTTAGACTTTTTTTTTTTCTTTGCAATGCCTAGCATGGTGCTTTGCATAGGGTCGGTGCTTGCTGAATATTTGTAGAGTTGAAATTGTTGAACTGAATGCCCATTCTCCTGACTGTTTTCCTGTCGGTTTGTGCTTGCCTTAACCACGGACTCTCTATTTTTAAATCTGCAACTAATTCCTCATTGTTAAGGATCCAGTGAAGGGCAGCTATGCTGTTTACTTCCTATATCTTTTGTGCTAAGAGATTTCCCCCGACCCCTTCCAAGAACTTGTTTGATGATCTGTGGCCTGCTATATTGCTTTTCCAGCAGATAACTGGGTAGTTAAAGTCCCTCAGCACCACCAGATCCTGCCCCAAGGCCACTTGGGTAAGTCTACCAAAGAACAACGGTCACGTCGGTAATGGTGATAATGCCTTGGATTTTAATGGCGCTTTTCCTCTCAAGAGCCCAGAGTGCTTCTGCATATATCACTTCCTTCCCCGCTCCCACTCCTCAAATCCCCGTAGAGGCCAGTGTTCTCTGCATCCCGTGAGCGAAGAAGCCAGAGCACCGTGCAGAGACGCGGCTGGGCCGGTTCCGTTCGTGGTTGAGCGTGCGTTGCATTAGAAATATTTGCTTCTAACTCCAGACCCACCGCTCTGCGCTTAAGCCTGTGCTACATCATCCGGCTCCTGATTTGAAATTTCATTTGGCGAACATGCAGTCAGAGTCTCATTAGTTCTGTCCTAGTTTTCACTTCATCCAGAGAGTTTTAACTGGTCAGCTCGCCTTTTCTCAGGCCTGGGAATGCCCGTCCCTCATCCTAAGGGGCAGCGCCCACACCGCACTGCACCTGTGTTTGCCTCTGCCTGGGATGCCCGCACGGTTTTTCTTCTCATAGGACCACCTGTAACCGTGCAATTCTTCTGGGCTTTTGCTGGAGCCACAGAGCACCAAACAGCAGCCCTCATCGTTCGTAAGCCAGGGCTCACGGAAGAGTCCACCGGGGGGGGGGGGGGGCAGTAGGGAATGGCGGTGACGCCCTGCAAGTCATATTTCTGCTGGAGGCCAGCAAAGGGGTTTCCCGCCCCTGACGCCGGAGTTGTCCTTTTGATGCCCCACATGGAATGATAATGCTGGGGAGGAGTCTTTAGCCTACAGAGGAAGTATGATTACTGATGATGACAAGTAAATTACCTCCTCCGGTATTGTCGGTGCTGTGGCCCCAAGAAGTAGGAACTCTTAGTGTCTCTGTTTTGCACGTGAGAAAAGGAAGTGGGGGTAGGTTAAGGAAGAACCCCAAGATTCCAGAGTTAGGAAGCAGTAAACCCGGCTTCAAGCCCTGGTCTGCCTGCCTCCAACTCCATGCTTTGAGCCGCAGAAGCCTGGTCATCTCCATAAGTCATCCTGGTATGGCTCCTGGGGAGGTTGCCCTCCTGGGGAACCTGAACCCTGCCCAGACCTATTTTTCACACGAAATAAGCCAACCCACAATGGGTAGCAGGCATCCTCACCATAACAGAGACTACCTGCTGGGGCTTGGGGCTCATCTCTGTCTGTTTCTGCCTGTGGGGGAAAATATGGGCGAGCAAAGATTGATTCAAATGCATGGTTATGGGTGTGTATGTGTGATCCCTCTCAATAATCAGGTATGCCTCTGAATCGGGGAATTTGACTTAATTGCTTAATTTTAAATTGTGTTTCATGTCAGTGGTACCCGGAAAATTGAAGCCAAATTAGTTATGGTGCTTTGTATTCTTTAACACTTGTTTTTTTTTTCTTTTAACTCGACATAGCTAGTCACACAAAATAGCATATGTGTAGTGAAGGCAGATTAGAATGTCCGTGGTGTTTATGAAAACAAAAGTTGTTGGGAATAGGAAAGTTAACGTGATCCCAGTGACCAGTTTTTGAAAACCTGCTGTGTGTCAGGTGGTTGACATACATTGTCTTGTTAACTTTTCAGTCTTCAAAACAAGTGCACGGTAGGAACCACACCATCCCTGTGCTGCAGAAGGAGGCGTACAAAGTGTAATTAGTTCGACTGAGTGACCTCAGAGCTAAGTGAATAGCAAAGGAGCAAAGAGAGTGGGGTCCTTATCCCCAACTCTGATTGGCAGGATGTGTTAGGGTCAGAGCAACGGAACCAGGGCTGAACGTGGACGGCAGGGTAGAGAGCCAGGGGCCTTGGTCGGTTCCTCTGCGTTCGTGGAAAAAGTATGAGGGCTCACTGCCACACGCACTATGAAAGCAGACATCTGTCCCAGTATCCCCCACACCCAAGCAAGCACACGTTATCTTCCTGGTACCTCCCGTCACTTTTGTTCTGCTTGCTGATAATTGCCCGGAGGGGCTCAAATGGCACATGATAGATGTTCCGCTCTTATTTGACTGCCGTAGCACCGAACGGCGGGAAGATGGAGGTGACGTAGAAATTTCCGAGTTATTCCACTTCCTGAAATTCCGAGTTGAAAAACCCTTGAGCCCCAGCTGAACAGATTACCGATAGAACGTCGGAACATCACCGTGCTGTATTTCTTAGGTTCCGGTTCAGTCTCAGGTCTTAGACCCTCAGTATCCCACACGGCATCTTGGTCCCCAGCAAAGGGCCTCCTAGGTGATGGATCTAAAGTCGTGGGGAGCAGTGCCCAGAAGCAGCCAGGGCTTGCCGCAGCAAGTGTCAGAGGGCGTTCCTCCTGCCAGGTGAAGTGCGTAGCGTGACACCCGCACCCAGCCTCCTGCCCCGTCTGTGGGGGAGGGGGTAGTAGAGGCCGGAAAGCCCCAGCGTGGCACTCTCTCCCTCTTCCCAGAGAGCAGCATCTCCGTGGAGGTGGCCAGCAACTCCAGCGTCATCCTTGAGGGTGAGCACCTGCACTTCTCCTGCAGCGTCCGCACGGCGGGCAGGCCGCAGGGCCGCTTCTCGGTCATCTGGCAGCTCGTGGACCGGCAGAACCGCCGCAGCAACATCATGTGGCTGGACCGGGATGGCACCGTGCAGCCAGGCGCGTCCTACTGGGAGCGCAGCAGCTTCGGGGGCGTCCAGATGGAGCAGGTGCAGCCCAACTCGTTCAGCCTGGGCATCTTCAACAGCAGGAAGGAGGACGAGGGCCAGTACGAGTGCCACGTGACCGAATGGGTGCGGGCAGTGGACGGCGAGTGGCAGATTGTGGGGGAGCGCCGGGC
Source organism: Panthera tigris (assembly GCF_018350195.1). Classification (NCBI taxonomy): domain Eukaryota; kingdom Metazoa; phylum Chordata; class Mammalia; order Carnivora; family Felidae; genus Panthera; species Panthera tigris. Next base: position 98,901,001 of record NC_056667.1, on the reverse strand, counting down.
CAGCACCCCCATCTCCATCACGGCTCTCGGTAAGGAAGCACTTGGCGGTCCTTTCTGTGGGATCGCTGGGAGATTGCTCCCACATCAGGTCCCTTACCCTGACTTTTATCAGAGTCCTGGCAGGAAACGGATGGCCCCTTCCAGAGGGTTTAATTGAAGGGACCGTGTGTGAAAGTGCAGGTAGGGTTGACAGGGCCAGTGGTGCGCGGTGGGGCCCCTGGGGGCCTGGTGACGGCTGGGGGCGGTCACTGTTCCTGGGTCTGCATGGTAGGAGTGAAGTTCGAAGTTCTGGCCAGGGGAGCGAAGCCACCCAGTAGGAGTGGTGGCCCCAGGTGGGGGGACCGTGGTCCCTGCCAAGACCAGCAGAGCAGAACCTCTCTCGCCTGCCCCCCAGGCTCTCCTGCCCTGCAGCCCAGGGGCCCAGCCCTCCTCAAAAGGCCAGAGCAGGGCAGAGAAGGGTAGGAGACCCCTTTCTGCCATTTACTTAGCATTTACTATGTTCCTGGTGGAGTCTAAGCACTTGTCCCTTTGAATTCTCACCTAACCAAGAGCTCAACCCTTTGATTTGACAAGGAGACTGAGGGAGACAGGTTAACTAATTTGCTCACAGCTACAGCTTTTAAGCGACAGACCCACAGTCTGAACCTGGGAAGCTGGGGATCTCTCTTCATTTTTTTCCCCCCCAAAGTCTGTGCTTTTATCTCTTCCTCTATAAGGCACCATCCTTAGGAAAGCCACTTCCGCATTAGCATGAAATTCAAAGATACCTTGAGATTTGCTAAAACCAGAGAATTAGATTTGCTTCTCACGGGGTAGTTAAAGCGGCTTCTATCAACATTTATCCGCCTAATGTAATCAGTAGATTAAATTTTAAGAGGCCAGTCTGCTACTTGTTATCATGTTCGGTCTTCCTGTTTATCAGGACAGCTGTGACATCACTTGTCCTCGGTGACCGTGTATCCCACTCCCTGGGACCATGTTGCCCATCGACTTCCTAGCTAGAGCTGACACCCCAGGAAAGGTGGCAGCCCCCGCTGGTTTTGCCCTCAATAGAGTACTGTATTCTCACCCAAGATTAGAATTACACTTCTTGTTCTAAAAGCTTAATCCCAAAGATTGGCCTGCTTCGTGTAGTAATTGCATTGCTCAGCTTTCTCGCTTTAGAAACTTCGTCCGGTGGCTGAGTTTGCCGATGAGCTCAGTCCCCGGGCCAGTGCTCAGCACCAGTGTGGACCTGTGGAAATGTCCGGATGTCCAGTAACAGTCCTTTTCCCCACCCTGTGAGGTTAGGAATGTCCAAGGAGCAGTCAGGATAGCTTCTCTTAGGTTATCCCCCTGACGTCTGTCATACTCATCATATGTCTGTGGTTTCCATAGTCAGGGTCGCCACGGGCTCTGACCTGGGATCCCGGGCTTGGTTCTCCTTACTTGTTCTCTACCCCTGGGGTGCCTCTGGCCAAAGCCATAATCAGGGAGACCCAAGCAGTTGTGGCAGGGAAGAGTGGGGGGCATTGTGGGGTCAGATTGCCTTTCAGTCTAAATAGTGACACACACACGTGTTTTCATATTGACGGGGTCAGGTATGGTTCACTCTCAGGTACCCAGCTGAGACAGCAGATAGGAACATCCTCCAGCCGCACGTGGGCCATTATGACCATTCAGTTAGAGTAAATTGGGTGCTCTGTGCACCATGATCATGGCGTGTGCTCTGTCAGCCCTGGACAGAATCATTTGCTTGGAGAAGCTCTCTCTTGGGATGACATCTTTGGATGCTGGGGCCAGGAACACTGGGGCATGTCCTATCCCTAAGGTCCCGTGTCCTGCCACTCTAATGGCAACATATTCTGCACACAGGGGCACAAGTGACTATCACAACTACTTAATGTTTAAGGATGGGTCTCTGGGTCTTAAATTTTTTTTTTTAAGGAGACATAAAGAAGCTTATGAAATCCAAATTGAAGATCGGGAGTTTTTAGCAAATTATTTCCACTTATTTGCTGACTTAACCTCCTCACCTGAAGCCAAAAGATTCATTCTGTGCATAGTCTTTTCCCTACAGAATTGGAAGTACTTTTCTTTGTGTCTACTTTGTCCCTTTACATATTTAGTGAAATATAGCATGTGCCAGGTACTATGCCGTTCCTAATATGTTGCAAATATTAACTCACTTAATCTTCACGAGGACCCGTTTTACAGATGGGGAAATCAAGGCAGAGAGAAGTGAAGTAACTTGCTGTCACACAGCTTAGAAAGATCAAAGTCGGGCCTCTGGCTCTAGGGTCTGTGCCTTTAACCACTTCCCATGGGTAAAACCGCCAGATAAGACCCCTGACTCTGCCATTTCCTGGCTGCTTGATCGTGGGCAGTTTATTTAACCTCTCTGTGCCTCTTCCTTGTCTGTAAGAAATGGATGAGATGCCTTCTTGTCCTACAAGGTCATTTTGAGGACACAGTGACGTGTGGTGGAAACACAGCAGTTGGCCCCACGCCTGGCACACCGCACTCAGTAAACACTGGCTGTTCGCAGTCTTATGATCATAACCAGTGTGTTAATATTAAGTAGTGTTTCAAGGTGAAGGAACTCGCATAGCGCCCACTGAGGAGTCGGTATCCGGGATCAGCCTGCTGCCGTCAGTAGGGGGCAGCCTGCTGTAACTGCAGAAGCTCACCTCACCCAGTTCCCCACCTGCTCAAGGTCAGCCCACCTGCTGTGGGTCCCTCACTGCCCATCTTCCCTGCATTTCACAAAGAAAGTGGAAAAGGAACTGGTGAGCAAGCCTGTACTGCTTGGCCCGGGGAACAGGGACACATCCTCTGCCTCCTCCTTGTCTAGCTCCAGTGCCTCGCGGGCCAAGCAGAGGAGGCGTCGGGGGGTGGGGGTGGGGGTGGGGAAGTGTCCACCTTGCAGGCAGTGAATGACGTTGGCTTGAGAGCTTTTTTCTCCTGTTTCAGCATGGGATCCCCAAATCTGTAGGAATGGCTCTGCCTACGTATCCTCAATCCTGGCAAGGGCTGATGGGAGGCAGATCGACACGAAGGTTTCATCAGGAAGGGTTTGCTAAGTGCTGCTTGAGGAGCTTTGCCTCTGGCCTCTGTGTATGGGGTCTTTTGGGCTCGTGCTAAATGCGAGCTAAAGTGATCTGGCCTGGGCATCAGGAGAGAGCCGGAGCCTCGGTTCTGTGCCGCTAGCTTGGCCCACAGCCCCACCCCTGCCGCACACCGCCCTGAGAAATCCTCGTGTCTCCCCTAGCTGGAGTCTCTCTGCTCTCTCTCCAGAAATGGGCTTCGCAGTCACAGCCATCTCGCGCACGCCAGGCGTGACCTACAGCGACTCCTTTGACCTGCAGTGCATCATCAAACCCCATTACCCGGCCCGGGTCCCCGTGTCCGTGACCTGGCGGTTCCAGCCAGTTGGCACCATCGAGTTTCACGACCTGGTGACCTTCACCCGGGATGGGGGGGTCCAGTGGGGGGACAGGTCCTCCAGCTTCCGGACCCGAACGGCCATCGAGAAGGCCGAGTCCAGCAACAACGTGCGCCTGAGCATCAGCCGGGCCAGCGACACAGAGGCGGGCAAGTACCAGTGCGTGGCTGAGCTGTGGCGGAAGAACTACAACAACTCCTGGACGCGGCTGGCGGAGCGGACCTCCAACCTGCTGGAGATCAGGGTGCTGCAGCCAGGTCAGGGGGCCCGGCGGGGAGCGGGGGGCGCCCGGCACGCGGCCGGGGGGAGGGCGGCACACACGTGGGGCCCCCGGCGGGACCACTTCCATTTCTGAACTTTGTGGCTCGAGAAATTTCCAGCCCGTAGGTAGCCGCAAGAATCCCGTTCCCTTGTCTCGACGGCCAGCGGTTAACGTCTTACTGTGCTTGTTTTCCCTGTGGTTTTCGTGCTGTTGTCTCTGAACCATTTGAGGGGGAGTTGCAGGGCTTGGGACTGTTCCTCCTCAGTACTTCTGTGTGTGCCTCATAAGAACGAGGACACACTCCTGTGCAACCACGACACCACTGTCACCCCCCAGAGTTCCACACGATGACGGCATGTTACCAGCATTTCCCCCATTGTCCCAATAATGTCCTTGGTAGCTTTTTTTTTTTCTCCCCTTCCAAACCAGGATCCAGTCAGGGATTACAGACCACTTTAACTTGTCATGTCTTTTTAGACTCTGGTCTCTTGACATCACGCCGTCTCCTAAAACCCTTTCCACAGCAGCCTGGAGGAGGTACACTGTTCCCTGTTGGCAGACAAGGAACGTGGAACGGGAGAGGGAACACGTGAGGCACTTAACGGAGTAACTGCCTTGTGGCAGGTGCTTAGGGTCGATGGTTTTATGAGAATTTCACAACAACCCCAGGAAAGAGGAAGTGGCTACCCTAGGGTCACATAGCTGGTAAATGGCGGAGCCGGGGTTTGAACCCGTGTCTGTCTGTCTCCCATGCTGATTCCCTGAGCCAGGCTCTGGCCTCCTCCTTGAGCTCCCTTTCCCCACGGAGGTGAGTCTCTCACGGCCGTTGGTAAAGCCGCACTAATTTGGGAAGCCTGGGTCAGGGGGTGTCCTGCAACCACTCCGTCATTGGGCGCTTTTCCTAATGCGGGGGAGGGGTCAGGTGTATGTGCTTTGATGGGCCCCCCGGTGTCCGTCCCCTCTCCTGCTTGGTTGGAAGCGGCTGTGGTGTGGAGCCCAGGCTGCTCAGCGTCTCTGCCATTGCCAGGCCCCTGCACAGTGGGGCACACGCACCTACGCGGCAAAGGGTGGGTTGGATGAGAGGTGACTTTGCAAAGACGTTTTTCTGACTCTGTGACCGACCCACTTTGCAAAGGTGGTTTGAACCCCTTGCAAAGAGGATTCTTCTGCCCACTCACAGCCATGGTTCGTACCTGACCTGGTCTGCTCCGCCATGTGAGATGGTCACGGTGTTGTTTTCAGCAACATGAGGTTACATGGGGGTATTGTCTGAGTTTACCCTTGGCCTCTTCTAACCCCGTGAAAAGCCCTCTTTCGGAGGTGCCGGGGTGGCTCAGTCGGTAGAGTATCTGACCCTTGATTTCGGCTCAGGTCATGATCCCAGAGTCCTGGGATAGAGCCCCATGTTGGGCTCCACACTGAGCATGGAGTCTGCTTAAGATTCTCTCTCTCTTTCTCTCTCTGCCCCTCTCCCCCACTTGCAGACTTTCTCTAAAATAAAATAAAAAATTTTAAATTAAAAAAAAAAAAATCCTGTTCCATACCAAAGTTTGAAACAAGCAACTTGTAAAAACGATGGGACCGTTCCTTGGCCAATTAGAGCCTGAGCCTGGGCAAGCGGAAGCTTAGGGAAGAGGCTGTGCTGCTTAAGTGGATTTTTGGGTTAATGGAGGGTTAAGCAGAGACCCCATTTTGTGTGACCCCTTGTTGTGGAAACGCCTAGGGACACACGTGCCCGCCTTACTGACTAGGACATTCCGATTGTAATTGCGCATTTGTGGTCTCCTCTGGCCCTCAGGGTCAGTATTATGAGCCATGGAGCCCGTCAACGTGGTTCCACGGCTATAGAAAGGTAGGGTTCGCGCTGACCCCAGGACCTTGCCTGACATTGCCTTTTTGAATCGATTGCTAACTCCTGCTTGTTTCCATTCCTATTTGGACTCTAAGGCTGGAGCATGTAAGGGAAGGCTGAGGACAGCTCATCAGAGGTTTGAGTTCTTTGGGTTCTGGTTCATTTATGGTGTTACTAAAGAGAATAAGGGAAAACTATGTGTGAAGTTAGCTCTCGGGTGCCTGGCTTTGTGCTTAGCACTTACATTCTTCTTAACCATTCATCACCAACAGTGAAATGATGTGGATGTTTGTATCCCCATTTTGGTTTCTCCGTGGAGAAACCAAGGCCTCCCGGTGCGTCAGAGGCGTGGTAGCAGCCAACCGGCTTGGGAAAACTGAGGTGCAGCTGCTGGTGGGTTTCGGTCTCCCCGACTTCCAGATGCCAGCCATTTCATTCCTCCCAGGGGGAGGATGTCGCCGGAGAGCCAGGCGGTGGAGGGCTGTCTCCGGGTCTCTGTGGCTTGTTCTGAAATGGTTTGTGTTTTTCACTGTCAGGCGGGAAGGAGCAGCACTGGCGCGGGAGGCCTGGGAGCGGCTGTTTGTTGTGTGGCCTCTGCTCAGAGGTGAGCAGTGGTGCACTTTCGAGGCCCCCTGGAGGCTGCCTCGAGAGCCCCGTGGGTGCTGTAGCTGCTGCCACCGCCCAGGGAGTGGCTGAGGCTCAGAGGAGAGTTCATGCCTCTAAGTGTTACATTCTGTCCTTTATTAAATATTTATGCAGTTAGCACTTCCTGCTTTCCAAAGAGCCTCATGTTCGTGTTTACTTCCCACACCCCCCCCCCCAACACACACACACTCGGGTGGGTACTGCGCTTCTGTGTGGGGTAAGTGGGGGTGGAAGATACCAGAGGGCTGACGGTGTCCAACACGTGGCGCATGCGGCCGCCTTTGTCTGCACCACCACCCTGGGAGGAAGCTGTTGCTTCCTTATAAATGGAGTAACTGAGGGGGCGCCTGGGTGGCTCAGTCGGCTGAGCGTCCGACTTCGGCTCAGGTCATGATTTCGCGGTTTGTGAGTTCGAGTCCCGCATCAGGCTCTGTGCTGACAGCTCAGAGTCTGGAGCCTGTTTCAGATTCTGTCTCCCTCTCTCTGCTCACACCCTGTCTCTCTCTGTCTCAAAAATAAATATTTTAAAAAATTTTAATAAATGGAGTAACTGAGGCCCAGAGAGGTTCTGACTCGCCAAGTTAAGTGCGTGGCAAGTGGGAAGTCGGGATTTGAACCCAGGTGTGCCTTGTTAAAAAGCCGTGGGGCTGGATGAAAGGGAGACTTTGACTTTTTCGAAGGCCATGTAGTCAGAGATTATGTTTTTGCATTCAGCTAACAGCCCCCTTCATAGAAGGAGTTTCTCCGTAGATTGCTGGCATGGAGGTCTCAGCACAGGTGGCTGTAGCAGTAACAGTAACACCGATGTAGCAGCTGATACTTATTGAGCATTTCTTGTGTGTCCGTCCCCATCCTGAGTGCTTTATATGTAATAGCTTGCTTGGTTCTTAGCCCATGCAACACCGAGAGGGGCTCCTGTTTCATCCACTTTATAGATGAGCACACTGACACAGCGGTTAAATAAATTACCCAGTGATCCCTAATAAGTGGCAGAAGCAAGATTCAAATCCAGACAGGCAGTCTGGTTCCAGATTCCAAGCTCTTAATTTTATTATATTACATATTTTTCTGGACAGTTAACTATTTTGTGTTTCTTCTCAGGAATCCTCTGTGGTACCAAGTACTTTTATTTGCTGTCTCCTCTCTCTGGTTTAGCATCCTCGAATTGCTGATGCCCTTTAGCAGATACTTAAATTTGTTTGTTCGACATTGGGGTCACGAGAAACCCATACGGGTTCCAGTTTGCTGATGGTATAGGGGTGTAATTTATGCTTCCCATAACTCCCCTGTTTCTTCAGATTTCTGCCACAAGATGGCCCCTAAGACTTGGGGATACCAGAGCTCAAATCCAGTGCTGGCTTCTCTTCTTTCTTCCCTCCCTGCATTCCTTGTCCCTCAAAACACGGCTTCTTATTCCTGCTCTTACTCCCCACCCCCTTTTAAGAATATTTTGTCAAACATTCTTATTCCAGCAGAATCAGAGAGAAACCTAGAGAGTGCTGGCTCTGTCACGCTGGTCCATCTATCAGCCTTTAAGTGCTGATGTCATCTGCTCCCAGAGGGCTCTGTGTGGTCTGTGCCCCAGACCGGTCCTTGCCAGGGCCACCTGCTGACCTGACCACATCACAGGTATTTGATTCATTAAAATCTCTGGCTGGATGGCACGGTCGATTGTGGATCCATCACTGACCATTCTTTTTACCTGCTTCCTGTTCCGTCTGCACATCCCCAAGGAAATCTTCAAGGAATGCCATCACTCTGATTTTGTTGATTTTGCTTAGCCTGACTCTCATTGATCACAGAGTGTGACCCCCATGGGGCATTTAGGCAAGACTTTAAGCCAGCTCAACATATTCGATTCTTCGCTCTTAATCCATTCTTTTCTCTTTTAATTTCGAAGCATCGCTTTGCTTCCTTCTGATTTTCTTTAGCACCAAAAACACCCTCCAATTACACATCCCTAAATACGGAAGCAATAAGGGAAATGTCAGCACTCATTTTCCAAACGTTTACGACCCTCTCCTGGTCTGGCTATTAAATATTGCACATTCAGATTGACAAAACAATAAACAAGCTTCCAGGAGGACAGCCTCCAGTGCAGAAAGCCGACTTGTCAGTGGGTGTATTCTGCTGGGATTTACTGATGGGTAGTCAGGATGAATATTTAATACCCTCCCTCTGGATGCTGCCAAATCCGTTTTCTCCAATTTCTTATTGCTGACCTGGCAGATTGGGCGAGCTGAGGGCTTTTTCTTTGACTTGCATGGGTCCCGGGCATGTGAACTGTGGCTTTCCTTGTCACAGTCTGATAAGTGACAGGCTGCCTCATCCCAAGTGGGATTGGCCCCTACTTTCTTTCAGGAGAACCTGGGGTTCCCCTCCCAGGCCACGAGCCTGTGGCTTCTGCCTGCTAAGTGCTCAGAGACAGTGAGCACGAGTGCAGGGGCGCCTAGAGGAGTCCCCAGCACCCACCCCCAAGCCTCCAGGCCTCGTTGTCATGGTGACGCCAGGTGTACCAATTGGCAGGCCCTGCATAAAGGGTCACCGCTGTGTCTGCAGACAGGTGAGACAGGGCATGTCTGGGTTACCCCGAATTAGCTGTTTCTGCTTGTAAACCTTTGCTACTTTTCTCCTTGCTCCTTCCTCCCACTGCCGTCCACAAGCACATTTGAGCACCTACTGTGTGCCCGTTTCCATGCTGGGTGCTGCAGCTGCAGACTCCAGTCCCTGCCTGGAAGGCTGTGCTGAGGGCCTGGGAGGAGGGAAGCATGGGGAAAAGTCACAGGGGTGCAAGAGAGCCGGCCTGGGGTATGACCGATGGGCCCAGGGAGGGAGTCGGCATGTGTGGGGGCGGGCAGTGGGACGTTTCCAGCTCAGAACAGAGTGTGTGCAGAGAACATCACGGACGGAGGAAGCAGCATGCTTGTTTTGATACGAGTGAAGCATGGGGTCAGGGAGGGGTTTGTCCCCAGGTACGTTGGTGAGAGCCAGGGGAGCCCCTTTTATATATTTTTTTTAAATGTTCATTCATTTTTGACAGAGAGAGACAAAGCATGAGGGGGGAAGGGCAGAGAGAGAGAGGGAGACACAGAATCCGAAGCAGCTCCAGGCTCCGAGCGGTCAGCACAGAGCCTGACGCGGGGCTGGAACCCACGGAGCGCGAGATCATGACCTGAGCCGAAGTCAGACGCTTAACCGACTGAGCCACCCAGGCGCCCCTAGGGGAGCCCCTTTTATACACAGAAGTATGGAGGGTCACCGTATGTGATGGTTAAAAGCACAGACACACCAGGCAGCCTGGCTTTGAATCCTGGCTCTACCACTGGTCAGCAGTGTGCCCTTGGGCAAGTGTCTGTACCATTGGGACTAATAATGCTTATTTCATAGGTCTGGTAGGGAGCAAGTAGTTAGCATTTCTGAAGTGCTTAGAGTAGTGCTCAGCATGTAGAGAGGATTATATACATTTGTTAAATAAGAACGTTCTAAACCAAGCAGGTAGGAGTTCCCATCATGCTCAGATCATATACTTCTTTTTATAACAATCCAGAACAGTCCCTTTACTACATGAAATTCCTAGAGCATCTCACATTCCTACTCAACATAATCTTTAAAAATTGTCACAGTGCCCCAAATTGTGGAAAAAAGGACGAATTTTTTAGAGGGTGGTTCATAATAAAATGATGCGCTGTAACATGCTATAACATGTAACGTGCTCAGGGTCGGCTACCCCGGGCAGAGGCACTGCGGCTCTGTCCCTGTGCACACCGGCCCGTGCGAGGGGCGTTGCTGTCCTGGACAGGGCGTCCGAAATCCTGAGCAACTCTTACAGCAGCACTGAACAGAGCAAAGGAAAACCCTTCCTTCATTTACCTGGCGTATAGTAAACCCATGCCAAGAAAAAAAAAAAGTATTGTGGAGATAATAAAATGAAACGTATGTAGGTTCTAGGCTCAGGGACAGAGTTTTCACCCGTATGAACGTCCTTTGAAAGTCACACGGGACACGAGGTAGAGTTTTGTTGCATAGAACCATCCCAGACGGGGCTTTACATCTGTCGCAGGCGCTCGTCCATTAAATGTGACTAGAGCCCTTACCCAATCAATGTGACCAGGAAAGACCTGCCCACAGGTTTCCACGGTGTCCCTGGGGGCCTTGCTGCCCTGTTGAAAACTGCTGTCGTGGGGCTGTTGCTGGGCTGGGAGCAACACGCTCCCGTTTGCAGCTTAGGAAGCTCTCCCTGGCGGGGTCTGAGGCTGCAGGCAGGAAGGCTGGAATGCAGGCCAAGTGTGAGGTTGGACACAGATTCTAGGGGCTCAAATGGGGCCTGGCCACGGGGAGAAGAGGAGCAGGGGCTTAGGATGTAACTGCTTGACTGGCAGGTGCCTTTGCCGTCTCCTTCTCTGAGAAAGGGTGGCACACGCACCCCCATAGTTTTCTCTTCTTGGCTGACTTGGTTCTTGCAAGTTGACAAACGTCTGCTGTCCAGCCGCTGTGACCCCCCTAATGCCTAACATTAATGATCATTGTCACATGTCCTTAATAAAGCACAGCCTCTTCTCTTCTCTTCTCTTCTCTTCTCTTCTCTTCTCTTCTCTTCTCTTCTCTTCTCTTCTCTTCTCTCTCTCTCTCTCTCTCTCTCTCCCCCTCCCTCCTCCCTCACAACTTGTGTCTCCTTTCCTACTACCACTGGCCTCTGCTCACCCCCTGCACAGAAGCTGCTGTCCCCTGGGTTTCCCGTGGCCACCTCACCACCACACCTGTGGCTTCTCTTGTGAGACTGCAGGTCGCTGGGCCTCCCCTGCGGCGTTTGTGATTCAGTGGTCTCAGCAGGTGCCCAGGTGATGCTACTGTGGGAAGGCCACGGATGCCCGCTGGGAGCCCCGGCGGGGGGGTGGGGGGGTGGCATCGTCTGACACGCACTCCAGGCCCCTCGCTTCATCTGCCTGCCGTATTGACTGCTTGCCCTTCCCTGAAAGTGGTGCACAGAGAAGTTCTCACCTTCGCTCACCTGGGTGCCCTTTCTGCCCCCCTCCTGTGCCTGGGGAGCACCTACCTAGTCACTTGTTTTTCAGGGCTGAGCTCAGAGGTCACACGCTTTTTGAAATGTGCTGTCCCTCCCATCACAGTCAGGATTAAATGCCTTTCCTTTATATTCCGTACCTCCAAGACGAGATCCATCACATATTTATTCAGTCATCCTTTTATTAGTTTGTTTAGCAAATGCTTGGGCCACAGATCATTCAGTGCCCTTTAAATAATTCAGTAGGAAAGAAAAGGCCTTTAAAAAGTTAACCTCAGGGTGCCTGAGTGGCTTATTTGGTTGAGCATCTGACTCTTGATTTCGGCTCAGGTCACGATCTCATGATTGTGAGACTGAGTCCTGTGTCGGCCTCTGTGCTGAACGTGGCACCTGCTTAAGATTCTCTCTCTCCCTCTTCCCCTCTCCCCTGCTCACCTGCTTTCTCTATCTCCCGCCGAAATAAAAACAAAAATTTTTTTTTTGCAATTAACAGCTCTAGTTGGATGTAAGGGAATCCTTTACCAATGGAAGTTGTGTGTGCCGAGCACAGGTACAAAGCAGAATCCGCAGAATGGGTAGGTCGGCTGGTGGAGCGGGCCCCCTTCTGAGCTGGCTTCCTCCTTCCTCCTGATGCCTCCCACCTGTTACCACCCCGTCCTTGCTGTAACGCAGCATCCTCTTCTCAAACCCACAGCACATGATTCCATTTGAGGAGAGGCCTAGGAAGGAAAGCCTCCAGATGCAGAAAGATAGAGCCCCTCCCTCAAACAGGGCACAGCTCTCCCAGCTCTGGGAGCCTGAGGTGTCCCCGGAGGCGGCGTGTGTGATAGGGTGTGACTGGAGTCTGTGCCGGCAGGTGGGGAGGCAAGTGGGGACCTCGCCCCGAATCCTCTCTTCCTGCCGCTTCCTCCTGCTGACTCGCTGTTGGGGATTCACCCGGCCTTGGCCCCCAGCATCTTTCCTTTTTCACCTCTACGTTGTTGCCTCTCGAAATCCACTCACTCACAGGGCCACGTCCAGGATTTCTCAGGCTTTAAGGTGCATGCGAATCACCCAGGGATCTTGTTAAAGGCAGATTCTGAGCCAGTGGGCTGGGGGGCGCCGGGGGGTGTGCGGGGTGGGGGGGTCCCAGAGTCTGCATTTCTAACAAGTTCCCAGGTGACCCTGGTGCTTGCTGGTCCAGGGGAGCACTTCACTAGCAAATGTGCCAGTCTGACCCGTTGTCCTGTTGAGCTTTGAACGTGGGACTGAACCCAGAGACCAAAAAGAAATGGGAAGAGTGAAAATGGATTGCGTGTTCGTGATCCAGCAGGCTCTGCGCTAAACTCTTTCTATAGACCGTTGCGTTTAACCTGTACAGCACTCCTGTGAGGTGCTGTCATCATGCAGATGAAAATTCCTGCGGGCCTTGAGGGCCCCCGGGCTCCCCTGCCTCTGTGGAGGAGGGTGGTGTAGACAGACACACTGCCCAGGGCAGTACTGGACAGGACTCGGCGGATCTTCCTAATTAGTCGTGGGGGCTGCGGTCTCTGGGCTTCAGGGAAGGTCCTCCCTGCCCTTGAGATGCGGGAGGGAATTCAGAGCATAGAATAGGAGCTGACCCCTCGCCCACCTGTCAGGCATGCCCCACATTTCAAAAATGCCTCTCTTTCCAGCTTTTCAACACTTCACAATATTTTGACATGGGAAGGAAAGAAAAAAAAAATGGCAATCCTTTGAAACATTTCTCTTCCTTGGATCCTTGCTCTGGGACCATGTGACCGAACTGAAGCTTAGTCATAGGATTCCAGTTTAACATATGCAGTTACTATAGCAATTGAGGTTTCCTTAGTAACACTTGCAAAAATAATCTGGCCCCAATTAATAATACATTTTAAAGCTCTTTCTACTCTGCACTGAACAGCCCAGTTTTCTTGGACAAGAACCAGATAATTCAGGTGGTATCATTTGTGCTGATGTAGATATCATTTGCATGCGGTGAATTGGGTTGGAAAGGAATGAAAAGGGAGCTGGGTGTTCTAAGTATTGCCGGAATCCGATCTGAAAAGTCGACTGGCAAGCTCGTGTGCATCCAGTTTGCTGAGCTTGGAAGCTAACTGGTAAACCCTGCCCAGGATTCCCGGCGTGCCCTGGAGGACTCTGTGTGTTTGAAGAAGGGGGAACGCGGGAGACTGGGCTCCAACAAAAGACGAAACCAGAAGGGTGGGCCGTGGGACCTGGGAGTCCTCTCATGTTGGTGCGTTCTTGATGGCTTGAGAAGGTCTGTGGGGACGTGAGTTCAGCCAGCAGTCCTTTGTGAAGAGTGTCACCCGACTCACCACTGAGTTACTTGTCCCTAGAGTGGCTTTTGTAGTAATGGTGTGGGGTATCAGATCCCGCCATCCGCAACGTTTGTCTGTGCGGGACCAGGGCATCCAAGTGACTGTCTGGGGCTTTCAGAAATTTGAGTTGAGATGTGAAAAGGTGCTTGCACTGATAGCTCCCCAGGAGGAATTCAGAGTTACATCTTCCTTTTTTAAAACTTTTTCAGTACGGAGAGGATGGTCGGTAGCGGGAAAGCAGAGCCAAGTGTCATAAAGATGGAGTGGGTATGATCCCAGATTACCTACGTAAGATATATGTCATTTGACCTTGGCTTCCTGCCACCTCAAAGGCGAGCATAGCCATTAATTAGCAGGTAGGGTGGCACTCCGGAGTCTGCCCTCCCTTCCGGTTTTGGAGCAGGGTGGAGAGGGGAAGGACACTGGAGGTGGCTCCGTTCTGTCCCATTGCTCGGCATTTTCTTCTCTGCCTTCTCCCTCTCTCTGCCCCCTCCCTCTCTCTGCCCCCAGGAAGATCACCCCAGCAATCCCCGAACTACCTGCTACCATATTTCTCTCACATGCTCTCCCCCACATATCCCAGCAGACACTGATTGAGTGCTTTTCCATAGCCCAGGCGCTGTGCCAGGCTCTGGGGGTGCAGTGACGAGAACATCCCCTAGGCAGGACAGTGTTCTTCAGGGCATTCCTAGCACTTATTAGCATCAGGAAGGGCACACTCAGAATACTTGCAGACTGCAAGGGAAAAGCTTGATCTCTACCCACAGGGCGCTCAGAGGCTAGGGTGGAAGAGAGACTAAGGAAAAACTTCTGGAAGATAATGTAGAAGATGTGGTGCCAGGGCAGAGAGGGGCTGCTGGCCCAGTAGGATGGGAGGGAAAGAGGGGGCATGGAAGGACGAGGGCACAGAAGGATCGGGGGTGTGGAGGGAGATGGTGGAAGGACATATAGGCAGAGAGGACAGGTGAGCAGAGACCAGAGCTCAAGGAAGAGGTGCAGGGGGCTGGGGAGGGGTGGGGGTGCTGGAGGGGTGAGTCACTGAGATGAGTGAGGACAGTTGGGTAAGAGCCAAATCCTGGAGGGACTTTGTACTGTGAAAAGGAATTTTTTTTTCCTTTATGAGCTCAAGCAGTTGGGAGCCATTGAACTTCCTAGGCAGGCAAATGATTGAAGTTTCAGCTGGGTCCCCTGGAGGCTGCGTGCAGGTGAGGGGAGTAGGGAGGAGACAGGTGGAGGGATGTTGGGGTAAAACCGGCTCCGTGCAGCCTCCCTCACACCGAGCCATGCTTCGAAGGAAGCCTGTCCGGGCCGGCCCTCCCGGAACCGTGCGGGGCAAAACCAGGCTGGAGGCCGCACGTGAGGCTGGGGACGTTCCTGGGCAGGTGTGTGCGGTGATTGTGCTGAACCGCCCCCTTTCCTTTGCAGTGACAAAGCTGCAGGTGAGCAAGTCGAAGAGGACCCTCACTCTGGTGGAAAACAGGCCCATCCAGCTGAACTGCTCGGTTAAGTCTCAGACCAGCCCGAACTCCCACTTTGCGGTGCTCTGGTACGTGCATAAGCCCTCGGATGCCGACGGGAAGCTCATCCTGAAAACCACCCACAGCTCCGCCTTTGAGTACGGCACCTATGCCGAGGAGGAGGGCCTGAGGCCCCGGCTGCAGTTCGAGAGGCACGTTTCCGGGGGCTTGTTCAGCCTCACCGTGCAGAGGGCCGAGGTCAGTGACAGTGGCAGCTACTACTGCCACGTGGAGGAGTGGCTACTGAGCCCCAACTATGCCTGGTACAAGCTGGCCGAGGAGGTTTCGGGGCGCACAGAAGTTACTGTGAAGCGGCCAGGTAAGACGAGGGCGCGGCCGGCACGGGGTTAGTACAGAGAGGCTTCCTGGGGGTGACGGGGCTCTGTGGGTTCCACACGGGGTGTGGGTGCAGGTGCAGAGACCTGCCTGGGGGTGACGGGGCTCTGTGGGGTCCACACGGGGTGTGGGTGCAGGTGCAGAGACCTGCCTGGGGGTGACGGGGTGCCACAGGGTCCACGCGGGGTGTGGGTGCAGGTGCAGAGACCTGCCTGGGGGTGACGGGGTGCCGCAGGGTCCACGCGGGGTGTGGGTGCAGGTGCAGAGACCTGCCTGGGGGTGACGGGGTGCCGCAGGGTCCACGTGGGGTGTGGGTGCAGGTGCAGGGGCCGTCACCCTGGTACACTGTGGGCTGCCCGCTTTGTCTGCAGTGAGAGCGTCCTGGTGCTGAGGGCAACCCCAGGAAAGCGTCCTTGACTCTGCTCTTACGGACAGTGTCTCCCTTAGCAGGGAGAGGCCCGAGGGGCGGCTGTGCTGAGCAAGAGGTGGCAAGGGAGGGTCCCTGGCAGCTCCTGGGTCTCCTTTTGGGTTAGCAGGTCACACCCCGGAGCTCAGGCTGGCGCCAGCTCCATAGCCAGCATTCTGACCCAGAGGGCACTTTCTAGTCTCTGTCCTCTGCTTCCC